>NW_006399939.1:2199564-2205477 GCF_000299155.1 Elephantulus edwardii | reverse complement strand
TTGTGCATAGGGTCGCTATGAGTCGCAAACGACTCGACAGCACATAACAGCAACAACAACACCAACTACTAAAGCCAGAGATGAAAAAATTGTGGACTGCTGCCAGCTTCTACAATTTGAAATTGATTGACCATGTGATTATGATATATTAAAAATTGGTGACTGGAATACAAACATTGGAAACAGAGGAAGACTGGTGGTTGAAAAATATAGACTTGGTAATGTATGATAGTGATTCTTCTTCAGTGATAGGTAATAGTGATTTCTTTTTAGTGAAACTCCATCGTGTCAATGTGCCATAGTTTCTTTAGCCTTTCATCTGTTGCTGGACATTTGGGTTGTCTAGGGCATGTAAAAACCTCTCTAAAAACCTTCATTTCTTCATCTGGGAAATGAGTGGCACTGTTCTGCCCTCACTAAGCAGGACTGTCATAAAGAGAAATGAAACGCACTTAAAACACTTATACACTGCCTGGCACACAATAAACTCAAAACTCAAACTCACTGTCATCAAGCTAGAACTGACTAATAACCGACCGAATCTCCAGTGGATTTTCAGAGGACGTAGACTGAATAGATAGAGACTTCCTTCATTTTTCCTGTGGAGCAGCTAGTGGATTCAAATCACCTGTCCTTTGGGTCTGCACCGCAACTCCTTACTCACTACACCAGGTGAGACACACTCAGTCCCTTTTAAGAGCTCATGAGGTCAGAGCTCTGGGGGCAAAAGGAGAATAGCTTAGGGCCCTGGAAGAGAGTCAGGTGAACTTCAGAGGCAGAGAATAGTTACTTCAGGTGGATCTACAGAGGAACTTCCTTGCTATCCATAATTTATCTGGAGAAACTTATCTGGCACTGTAAGAGGAGGAAGAGGAAACAGATGGAGGGTCAGAGAGAGGTGACAAGGGAAGAGTGATCGCTAGCATTATCAGGGATCTTGCTGGGAGGATAACAAGACGTTGGTGACCTTGAAGGGGGGAAGTCAGTGTGGGAGGCTGAGGAAGAGGAAGTAGAGGCCACTCCCTGGACAAGTGTGGGTCCAGAAGGAGAGAGAAATCAGGACAGTTGCTAAAGGTGGTGGAGTGGGGGATGGGGGCAGTGGGCAGCAGGGATATTTTCCCAAAGACATAGAGATCTGGGTGTATGCAGAAGAAGAGGGGATCAGTGGAAGGTGGGGAGTGGATGTTAGTAGGCAAAACTGAATCAGAGAACTCGAGCAAATAAATGAGCTCCATGGAATGAACTGAAAAGTTGCAAGTTTGAGGCCACCCAGAGGTATCTCAGAAGAAAGGCCTGGAAATCCATGTCAAAGAAGAAAATAAGGGTGATGAGGGACGTAACCAACCATCGAAAGCCTCTGGAGTACATTTCTACTCCAGCACACAAAGGGTTGCCGTGAACTGAAGTAGAGTCAATGACACCTGCTGATACAGGTCTCCAGACAGCACACAGAGGACTCTGATCGCCTAGTGCTTAAGGAGTTGCACTGCCAACCCAAAAGCAAGCAGCTAAAATCCACCAGCTGCTCCACAGGAGAAAAAGCAGCAATCTCCTCCTGCACGATTCACAGCCGCTGGTAGAACACCGGAGGGTCTGCTATGAGTCAGTTCCACCTTGATGACAGTGACTTGTGTTGTTGTTGTGGACAGACTCAGAGGAGAGTCATCTGCCAGGGGATGATTTTGGAGAACTGCCTGTAGACAGGGCTGGGACATTGCACAATCCCAGGCGGTGCTGTTCATATTGACTATGGAGTCTGGGCTGGGAGAGCTGGAAAGATACTGAAAGAGGTGAATAGCATGAAGACTAGAGCCAGAGCCTGCGTTTGCATCCACCTTTAGTGGTGCAGTGAGTTACGTGTTAGACTGCTAACCCAAAAGTTGGCAGTTCGAATCCACCAGCCACTCCACAGGAGAAGGATAAACAGTCTCTTGCAGTAAAGACCGACATACAGCTCAGAAACCTGGCGAAGGGTTGCCAATGAGTTGGAATCCACTCAATGGCATTTGGTTTCATTTTTGGTTTGATTAGTGCTGACAAGGAGCCCTAGTGGCATAGGGCATAAGGTACTGGACTGTTAACTGAAGGGTCTGTGGTTCCAAACCACTAGTATCTCTGTAAGAAAGGCAGTCTCATCTCATAAAGATTTTTCCACGGAAACCCAATGAAGGGCTGCTATGAACAAGAATAGACAGATTTTTGCAGCAGATTTTCTCCCCCATTGTGAAAGATTGATTCCTTTTCTATTGTTTCCATGAGCATTGATTATGGATTCAAGCATAAAGAAATGTCAGTCCTTTCTCCACTTACTTTTTTGGTCCATTTGCAAGGATGTTTGCAAACATCCAAGGATGTCTTTATGTTGAAGAGTAATCCACACTAACGGCTACAACGTGTAATTGTAACAAGTGCTTCCAAGTTCTCTTTGCTTTCATCAAGCAAAATTGGGTCATCTGCATTACACTGGTTGGTAAAAGGCTTCTTTCAATCTTAATGCCATGTTTTTCTTCATATAACCCAGTTTCTCAGATTATTTGCTCATCCTACAGAATTAAAAATTATGGCCAAAGTATACAGCTCAGTTGCACACTTTCCCTGATCTTAAGCCAGCCACATCATTCCCCCTTACTCTGTTCAAATGGCTGCTTTTTGGTCTAAATGAGCAAGATTAGGTCTGGTGGAATTCTCATCCTTTGCAGTAGCATTTGTAGTTTGTTATGATCAACACAATCAAAAGCTTTTGCATAATTAACAAAACACAGGTAAACATCAGCAATGGCTCTTATTCCACAGTATCTTCTGAATCCAACCTTAATTTCAGACAATTCACTGTCAACATATGGTTCCAAACACTTTTTTATTATCTTGAGCTTGAACATGAGAAGCTGATAGTCTACTCTTTAGTCAGTCTCTGACCTTGTTCTGTCCAGTAATATTGAGCTTCTCCACCAACTCATTCCACAGATACAGTCACTTTGAATCCTCTGTAGTCTGTCTGGTCAAGGCCACACATCTAGACTCCGTTTATGTTGTTGAAAACAACAATGTTGTTTACGCTGTTTATGCTGTTGAAAAAGGTGTTTCCAATGACTAAATTGTTGGTCTTGCAAAATTCTATCCTGCCATCTCTAGTGTCATTTCTAGCACCAAGACCATATATACCTTCTTTTGCTTCCTTCTTTCCAACAACCAGGAACTATTGAATCACCTTGACAATCTGTTTGATCAACTTCAGGCTATTGTTGTTGTTGTTTGATTGGCATCAAGTTGAGCATGACTCATAGCGACCCTATGAAAAAATACCTGAACCCTTCCTATAACTATTGTCGTTTCTCAAAGTTCATTGAGTTTCCAGAGGCATGTTGTTTAGGAAGTGCATGCCACTCCTGCTTCCAATCAGACTATAGAACTTAGTAAAAATCTTCAATTTTTTTTGCCTTGCGCTTCAGTGGTTGGTACATAAATTTGAGTAATACTAGTATTAATTAGTCTTCCTTGTAACTGAACATCATCCTATCCTTGGCAGCATTGTCCTTCAGGATAGATCTTGAAGTGTTGTTTTGGACATCTTGAATATCACAATTGGTGTAATGCCATTCCTCTTCAACTTTTAGGAAGTAGACCACCATGTCCTTTCTGGTTTGACCTAATTTGAAAGCTGTGCTAATAACTGCCCCATTGTTACCCTGCTGGTGATTAAAATACCAATGACACACAAACCACCACAGTACAACACACTGAAACATTAGTAGTGGACCTTCTGCTTAGGAAGAATTAACTTCTAGGAAATTGTGCTGCCAACACAAAGGTATGAAGTTCGAATCCACCAGCTGCTTTGTGAGAGAAAATGGGCATTCACCTCCCTTGCAATTTACTGCCTCTGAAAACCTGCCAGAGGATCAGTTATGGATGGGTTCCAACCTGACAGCAACAGCTACACTACTCATTGCTATCAAGAAGCAGCCAACTCATAGCTGACTCACCATTGGACCCACATCATTCCTGCTCTATGCCACTGGTGGATTCGAACCACTAGAAAGACATGGCCTTTGGGTTAGCGTAAAAACTCCCTACAGACTAACACCAGAGCGTCTAACTTCTAAGAGCTCACTAAAAACAATTCCAATTACTTGTCTAATATTGTTGTTGTTGATTGCCATCAAGTCAAGCACAACTCCTAGCAACCCTATGAACAAAAGGCCTGAAGCCTTTCTATAAATTGACATTTATCAAAGTTCATAGAGTTTCCAGAGGCATGTTGTTTAGGAAGTGGATGTCACACCTGCTTCCAAATGTCTAATATTATGTAACCTAATTCTCATACCGTAGGAGATGGTAGATCCTGGTATTCCTATTTTTCAATTTAACAAAGTGAGAACCAGAAAAGTTAAAGCTAAATATGTGGTTTCCTGAGGCCATGTAGCTAGGATTCAAATCCAGGCCTGTAAGATTGCAGAGCCTGGTTGAGTCCTTAACCACTAGGTAGGAATGGGGCCAATACAGGGGGGAGGGAACCCCTTGGCCCCAGTGACTCACCTTTCCCTCCCCCTACAGTACCCTCCCGAAGCCTCCTGTTCTATGACGAGGGAGCAGCCTCTTGGGAGGATGGCCACAGAGCCCTGCTGCCTGTGGAGCCCCCAGATGGCTGGGAAATCAAGCCCGGAGGGACCGCAGAGCAGCGACCCCAGGACCACCTGCAGCATGACCTTCTGGACAGCACACACGAAACCACCAAGTACCTGAGCAAGGCCTGGCCGGAGGACGTCGGTGGAAATGGCACCAGCCCCGACTTCTCCCATCCCAAAGAGTGGTTCCGCGAGAGGTAAGTGGGTGGTCCCTGGTCTTCCCAGGGTCGTGGGCTTCACCTGGCCTCTCTCCACATTGGTCACTCACAGCCACCCAAGGACCTGGTCCTCTTGTGTCTGGACCCCTTTACTGATGGGGATAAGGTTCTCACTAGAGTCACCCTAACGGCACACTCTCCCTTGCCTACCTAGCTTCTCTTATCTTTCCAGAGACGTAGGTCCCAACACCACCATCAAACTCTCCTAGCCCGTGCCAAGACCCAGGATGCAAGACAAACCCACTGGAACCCAGAAGAGGGCTTGTCTTCTCACCAACCCGGATCCGGCTCGTACCCCTGCCTCCTGGGAATTCCCATCCCAGAAGAAAGGGATCCATTTCTCTCCAGTCCTCCCTTGCCCCCTTCCCTGGCTGGAGCTTCTCCTGTCACACCAACATTTGGACTGTCCCCTTGGGCCAACCACTCCCTACTTCTCCCCATACAACCATCCGTCCACAGATGAACCACTCACTGGGTACCTACCTTCCTCCTAATGACCAATACAACCACTGCCTCCCTGCCCCCTTGCGCACTCACCAACAGCCACACAACAGACAACACCCCCACATACATCCCTCACCCCAACTCCCACTGTACAGAGACCAAGAACAGAAATTGTTTGTAAATAATGAACCTTATTTTTTATTATTGCCAACTCCCTAAGATATTGTATTTTACAAGTCTCCCACCTCCCTTTCCCTCCCTTGTTTTATATTTTATGAAGTTAGTGCGGGCTTTGCTGTTTCCTGGCCCAGGAAAGAGGGTTCCCCACCTTCCTGGCCTCCCCTCGCTGCTGCCCAAGTTGCTGGGCCTTTTTAATTGCCAAACTGCTCCATCCACCAGCTAAGCACATGCTTTAAGAAGGCAAAATTAAAAAAAAAAAGATGCAGCATCAATCCTTGGCTTTGTGCCTTTCTTCATGGAGGTGGGAGTGGGGTGGGAATGGGCTAAAAGAAGAGAGAATGTTGTTGTTGTTGTTATGTGCTGTCGAGTCGCCTGCGACTCATAGCGACCCTATGTACAACAGCCCTAAACTCCGCTCTGTCCTGTGCCAATTGCACTGTCTCTGA
>NW_006399939.1:2195989-2197979 GCF_000299155.1 Elephantulus edwardii | reverse complement strand
AGTTCCTTGAGCTTAAGATATGCTGAGCGAGTTCGGCCCTTTTGATTTTCTGACTCCAACTCCTTGCACATTTCATTGTAAAATTTTGCTTTGTCATCCCGTGCTGCCTTTTGAAATCTTCTATTCAACTCTTTAGTATGGGAAGAGCAAATTGCATTTATAGTCTGAGACAGGAGTTAGAAGACATTTCTGCTGGTCTTCCATTGCCTAGCCAGGCATAGAATTCGAACTTGATAGTCTAAGAATTTTCTGTGGCAATTCCTCCACTCAGAGTCTTCTCCAAGTATTTGCTATGGTTGAGTGTGTATGCAGAGGGGAGTAGAAGAAGTACCCCTGTCAGGGTTGAGCACCCACTGTAGGACAGCTCAATTAAATTTGATTCTCCTAAAACCTACAAATTTCTTAGTCCCTATATCCTTTGCATTAGGTGATCAAAAGTACAGACTTTGGAGCAAGAAGATCTGAATTTAAGACTGGAACTGCCACTTATGTGATAGGCCCAATTCTAATCTTGCCTCCAAGATTCCTACTGTCTAGCACGTATGGTACAAAGAGTTGCATTCAATGACTAGCCTAAAGGTGTGGAAGTATAAAAGGATGAACTTTTACACTTTCACCAGGAGAAAATCAATGAAGCTTTTTCTTTTTAAAAAATTTCTTTATTATTATTGTTATTTATGTGTGTACCATCAAATCGGATCTGACTGGTACAGGAGGCGATTGCCCCTCCTTCCACAGAGCATCTGGTGGATTTGAACCACACACTTCTGGGATTGCAGGGCAGCTTCTTGCCACTAGGCCACCAGTCAATGGAGCTTTAGTGTTGGAATAAAGCAAGCCAAGTTAAGGTAACCCAAAATGAAGATTATACTGAAAGAATTCCCATCATGTTCTGTGGTGGAGCTGGGGGCATGAGCCAGGATTCAGGATTACATATGAGTTATAAATAAATACTTGATAATGTCACAGATTTTCTGGGCAAGTAATTTCTCTGAATCACAATCTTATATAAACAGTTTTTGAAGGGAACATTTTTATCATTCACTTCCAGAGTATTCTTATCACTACAGTTTAGCCACAAACTGTAACTTTGTCTCTAAGAATCCTTGCTAAAAATGAAACATTTAAATCATATCTCTTTTATTTTTCCCAATGCTGATTAATTTTTTTTTTACAAAGAGATTGTCTTTTTTGTTTGTGTGTTTCCTATTTGAGAATAGGGATGCAGACTGGCTGCTTCTTGCTGAACAGGGGCATTGAGATGAAGGGGAAGGGGAACTCACTTTAACACTTTACTAGCAGTCTTGAGTCAAAGCTGCATGCCTCTTGTTCTGTTAGAAAATATTTTCAGGACATTTCCTGCCCTCTGGACTGCAAGGTGTTTGTGTGGGTGAGTCCAGTGGGAGTGGCTAACTGAACTTTGAGGCTCCATCCACCTTTGCTTCCTTAACTGGCAGTTATATTTCCCTTTTGTCTCTGGAACTAGGCTTAGGGTTCAGGTTCAGGATCCAGACTTAGCGTTCAGGTTACCTCTAGGAAAGGGAGCAAACTGGGACTGTGGCCAGGGACAGCATTTTTGGCTCCAGTTCCACCATCATTGTCCCCTTCCTCTCCGCCAAGTGATCTAATTGTAACTTGAAATAGCTATTATTACTTTCTCCTCCCACAAATGGAGAAGGGGCTTCCAGAGTGGTGAACAGACTTCTCAGGGTTGAAAAAGTAATAAAGACAGTAGAACAAGGACTCAAACCAAGGTCGTCTGAAGGCTGGTTGTGAGGTGCTCTGTAAGACTCTTGCATCAGTCATCTTTCATCTTCCTCTGCAAGCAGAATCTTGCTGAAGATTATTTTTTAAATGGCTAGGAGAGTATTCTATTTGCCAGTATTTTATTCAGGATTTTTGCATCAATATTCATGAGAGATATTGGCCTATAGTTTTCTATTTTGGTGGTGTCTTTTCCTGGCTTTGGTATCAAAGATATGTTTGCTTC
>NW_006399939.1:2194553-2195661 GCF_000299155.1 Elephantulus edwardii | reverse complement strand
GCCCCTCAGCCGTGGCGGCCTAAATCCTATCTCTTAAGTGAGCATGAATACATACTTGCTTATCTTCTGCTTCAGACTTGTGTCCCTATGTAGTCATTCATGCCAGGAGCCTCAGTTTTAAGGTGCACTTTAACATTTCCTCCTCTGATTAAGAATCTCCATCGAGATTCCTTGATTACTATTGTAAGAATACTTTCTTCTATACCGATTTACTCTCTGAGTGTTTTCATCCTGTATTTACTGTACTACAGGCATCTCTCTTGCTGCACCAGGACTTTGCTCAGGCACACTGTTTCTGTGATCCACTTGGGACAAGTATAGATTGTGGTCACATGTGGAGGAGCACCTCTAGTGGCTAAGGAGTTAAGTAGTAAGCAGGTACACTTATAAACCAAGGCCAAAGGAATAAGATTCAAATCCACCCACTGTTCTGTGGGAGAAAAAGGGGATTAATTGCCTGTGAAAATAACAGTCTTTTACAAACTTGATTTTTCATATTTTCTGTATCAATTTGATTACAAATATTAGAGAAATTATTTAAATATCAAGGAAAAGTATAAAAATAATTACAAATATTACAGGGTGCTCTGGTGGCCTAGTGGCAAGAAGCTGCACTGCAATCCCAGAGGTACGCAGTTCCAATCCACCAGATGCTCTGTGGAAGAAGGAGGGGCAATCTCCTCCTGTACCAGTCAGATCTGATTTGACTGTTAAAAGTTGTTGTTGTTGTTGTTATGTGTTGTCAAGTCCCTTGCAACTCATAGCTACCCTATGCACTAACAGCCCTAAACTCTGCTCTGTCCTATGCCAATTGCACCGTCTCCGATACACCCAACCCGATTACCCCAGTCACTGAATCAATCCACCTCACAGAGGGCCTTCCCCTCCTGCACTGTCCCTCCACCCTCCCAATCATGATGTCGCTCTCCAAGGACCAGTCCCTCCTTACAACATGTCCAGACTATGTTAGACGGAACCACAGAATCCTTGCCTCCAAGGAGCTGCCCGGTTTGACCCTTTCCAGGATGAATCTGTTTGTTTTCCTAGCAGTCCATGGTACCCTCAATACTCTTCTCCAGTACCACAGCTCAAAGGCATCAATTCTTCT
>NW_006399939.1:2182382-2193128 GCF_000299155.1 Elephantulus edwardii | reverse complement strand
GAATCTTCCACCAATCCTGACCCCACATTTCTCCTCATAGAGCCCAGCCTCCCGGATAATCTGTTCTGCATACAGGTTGAAAAGGTATGGAGACAGGACGCATCCCTGGTGTGCGTCCTTCCCCGTTTCCTTGCTCTGTTCTCACCACTGCCTCTTGGTCCAAGTGTAGGTTTCTCATTAGCACGATCAAGTGTTCTGGTATTCCCATTCTTCTCCGAGTCAGCCACAATTTGTTATGATTTAACAGCACACACACACAAAATAATAAAATTAAAATAAAACAATAGTTACAAACATGAAAGTGCACCATGCATGGGGTTGTGTTCCATTACAGTCTTATGGGACATATGTAATCTTGGGATCAGTTGTCTATTTCAGATGCTGTCTTCTTCTGACAACAACTGTGTTTAAGTATGAATTTCATATTTTTTTTGAGAACTCTGGTGGAGAGATCCAGAGGAAGTTGACTATGATGCTGACTCAAAGGCTGTTCCTCTCTGGAGGTTTGCATTCACCAGTGGCTCTGAGGGAGAGGCACTCTCCTCCCATTAGATTGAGAGCCTCCGAAACCCAATGGGGTTCAGCTATGAGTTGACTCTGACTAAACAACAAGGAGTTTTGAGAAAAAGGACTAAACAGAACTTTGACTTTCTTCTTAAGTCTGACACAGTCCAATGTTATTTTAATATTTGGTCAAGCATTTTCATGGGATCAGTTGTAAATCAGTACATTTTTGGTGGATTTGTCAAGGATAAAATACTCATTGTTGCTTTATAATAATAAGGAACTCATGCAATATTATTCAAAATGGTTGACTCTGGAGAACATTATGCTGGGTGAAATATCCCGGTCACAAAAGGACAAATATTACATGATGCCACTGTTGTAGAATGGGACCGTCCTTGGGGTTGGGGAGAGACTGAGTAAGATGGGTTCAATAATGTATACTGCACTGAAACAGAGGAGGGAGAAAACTGTTTAAAAGAGATATATGACTAGGTACTTCTGTCATCACAGGAGTCTAGAGCGAGGGCTACATGGTGGAGGGGACCTGGGGGAGGGTTTGTAAAACAATGAAAGAATCCTTTCTTTTACTTTTCCATAATTTTTGACTCATGTACTTATAACTTGTTAGTCAAATTTGTGTCTTCTAGGTTGCAACACCCCCATGATACATCTTCAAGGATATGAACATGTACGGCCAAGCACAATCAGTAAGAGTGCATCTAAATTCCAAAATCAATCTCCATAATAGTCTATGTGTTTCCTACTGCCAAAGGGGCCCTTTAGAGTAGTGACAGAAGATCTTCACCCTGAAACCCACAGCGTCCCTTTTCAGCAGGAAGTAGCTAAGAGAATACGCCATCCCCTTTTCCTTATGAATCAGGGTGAAGTCTCTCTCAGGGAGGAGTGATAGGGAATGGCAAAGGACACACTGACAAAGGAGATTAATCAGAACTGACTTTGACAAGCACTGTGGCAATTGGACAATTAAAACAGACATTCAGATGGCGGGGAAGAAGAACAAACTGGGGAGGAGGGTGGAGAGAATGGTGCGGCAATGAAGGAGTGAAAGCCCAGAATCCCTGTGAATGTTCATTGAAACTAATAAAATTTAATAATAATTAAAAAAAAATAATAACAACTTTTAAAAGTGAAAGACTTAGAGTATTAATAACATGGCCAATATAAAGCTAAATAAAGGAAATTAAAAGAGTAACTTTAGATGAACATATCTTTAAATATAATGTACAACCTTATTTTCAAAGAGCTTTGAATATGACATAATAAAATCTTGTGACACAATACTAAATGGTTAGAATATATCCAGATTAAAAAAAAAAGTATATATCAAGATTAAGTCTTTAAACATTTTTATGGTAATAAAAATTCTATTGTTAAAAGATGTGAATTTCCCAATTAAAAATATTGACTTTGATACCTTTGGATTGAAATGAAACAAAGTTATAATTAAGTTAGTCATTGAAGCAAAATTATGGCATGATATTATGTGCTTGTTTAACATCAGGCAAACATCATTGGCATATAACTTTTTTAATAATATTTATTATTTTTATTATTGTTGAACATTTTCTTCACCCTCCCTCACCTTACAATGTGCCCTTAGTTCCAGATTGTTGTCATACATATAATGCCCAATCATATATTCTGTTCAGATGGTTCTTCCTCTCATCCTTTCTAATGCTGTATTCATTATCTACCCACTCTTTCCCCATTCTCTTTCAAGCCCCATGCCTCTCCCTATGTCTATCCTATTTTATAATAATGGTCTTAATACAGTATTTGTCCTTTTGTGGCTGAGATTTTTCACTCAGCACAATGTCCTTCAGGCTTACCCGTGTTGTATAATGTTTTATGAGTTCATTATTTTTCCATGTTGTATAATATTCCACCGTGTGAATATACCATAGGGTTTCTAGAATTTGTTTGTTGATGGGCAGATGGGTTGCTTCCATCTCTTTGCTATTGTGAATAATACAGCAATAAACATGGGTGTGCATACACCTGTTTGAATTGTAGCTCTGGTTTCTTTAGGGTATATTCTGAGTAGTGGAATTACTGAGTCAAATGGTATGTCTATTTCCAAATTTTTGAGAAAGCGCTAGGCCACTTTCTATAGTGTCTGTACCATTTTGCATCCCCACCAGCAGTGGCTAAGTGTTCCACTCTCCACTACCTCACCAGCACTTGCTGTTTGACACCCTGTTGAACTTTGCTATTGTTGCTGGGATGAGATGATAGCTCATGGTTGTTCTGAGCATATAACTTTTAACTTAAAGAAAATTTGGCACTTCTGTTGATTTGACAATATGTTTTGTGTAATTCATAACATATTATATAAAACTTTTTTAGTGTATTTTTCTTTACAAAACAGAAACAAGTCTTTTGTGGCTTTCCATGTGGTTTCAATATTGTCAGGAGATAATTATACACAAAAATTTATTCTGTAAAAACCCTGTTTCAAGGCAGATGGCACAAGAATAAAATGAACTCTTCAACTCAGTAATCAAGAATAAATAGTGTTACTGTGAAAGTAAGAAAATTAGTCCTTTGCTATTTGACATTAAAGCATTATAAAATTTCCACTAATTACCCCATTAAACCTTTAGCTGCAATAAGCAAGAACCAGATCATATTAAACAAAAATCTTTAAAGTAAACTTAACACATTTCTTATATTTGTTAGCTATTTCTCATAATAGTCATTAAAAAAGAAGAACACAGTCCCTTCTTTAGTGTCTTTCAAGGTTTCTCCAACCACCTACAGCAAATTCTTTTATATTCTGTTTAATCATTTGGTTACATCACAGAATGTTTCTTTCTCCTCCTTGCGGAAAAGAAAATTAACATTCCTATTTTACTTTCTTCTGTCTGTATACAACTTAATCTGCCCTTGTACAACTTTCTGTATTCATCTAAATTCTTTTTAGTTGGTTGTAGAAAACTTGCAGCAGGTTTTCAGTGGCAGTAAATCTCCTAGGAGGAGATTGTCTGTTTTTCTCCTGAGTAGCAGCTGGTGAATCCGAACCACGAGCCACACAGCCCCTTGTCACTAGGTCACCAGAGCTCCCCCAACAAACAATAACTTCGCTTTTCTCTGACCACCTTACACTGACCTTTTATATTCCATCTAAATGATTTTCTCTTCTTCTCATCTGGGGTCAATGGTTTTGTTTCTTATCTTGGAACTAGTAGTCTTTTTCACTTTAGGACAAAATAATTTTATCTATTTAATTTGGCTTAAACTAGTTGAAAGATATACTTCTTTTAAACTGACATAACAAAACATAACAACTTTATTAAAATAATCTTCTTTCTACTAATTCCTAGCAATATTAAGACTATTCAATTTATTGAAGTGCTTATTTATTATTAAATTAATCAGAATATGTGCTTTAAAGGACTATTACAATCTAACTTAGTAATACCACCCAGAGAATGGAAATTATTCGATTTTTATAGCCTTACCTTTTGCATGCTTTGTGAGATCTTTTAGAGGAGCAATTTAGAACAATTTGTCTTTTTTAAGGTTTTATTATATCTGTTAAACAATACATTTTTCAAATAGATTGATTTATGTCAAAGTTTCTTAGAGTGACTGTTAAAAGAACTGGGATTTTTTTTTTTAAGATAGCTCCATAAAAAACCCACCAGTCATAGCCTTCAACTTGATACAAAAACAGGAGCTTAGACACATGAGTCATGAGTGTTGGGGGTTACACATGAGTCACTGGTAAATCTTTTGTCATGTCAGACTTTCTGTGCAAGCAAGTTATCTGAGTCACAATCTTAAATAAACATATTTTGAGGGAAACAGTATTATCATTCATTTGCAGAGTATTCTTATCACTTGTTTAACTGTAAACTTTACTTTGTCTACCAAGTATCCTTCTTGAGAACAAAGACTTTTGACCATCCTCTTAAGTAAGCATAAGCACACACTTATTCAGTGAAGCTGGGGAGGAGTGCCCATCAACTGGCTCAGACCTGTTTCATTTACATAGGTATGCCTTGGCTTTTTCACAAAGATGGGTATGGTTCAAACCCACTCAGTAGCTGGAAGAAAGACCTGGTGCTCTGTTTCCATAAAGATTACACTAAAGAAAATTATATGGAGCAGTTCTATTTTGTAACACATGGAGTTGTCATAAATTGTAATGGAGTTGATGGCAATAAATTTGGTTTGGGTTGGTTTTGGGGTGTGGGGGTGTGTGTGTGGATGGGTGGGTGTGTTCTATATGATCCTTTTCCCTTGGGTATAGAGAGAACCTGTAATTATAATGGGATATCACTCTCAAGATTGTAGTTTGATGCCTTTGATTCTACCATTACTCACAGGAGTCCTACAAACAGATCGGAAGCTGACCATATCCTGCATCATTCCCACAGTATCCATCACACTCAAGCCCATTGTTGCAGCACTGTGTCCATTCATCTCACTGAGGGTCTTCCTTTCTTTTACTCAATCCCTACCTTTCCCAGCATGATGCCTTTTCCCAACCTCTGGCCCCTCCTGACAACATGCCTGAAGTATGTGAGGCAAAGTTACAGCATCCATTTGCTTCAAAGGAGCGTCTTGGTTTCATTCCCTCTGAGAAGGGTGGAAGGACAGGAGAGGAAGACCCCGGATGAGAAGGACTGACACAATAACTGGGGTAATGAGGGCAGGTGAGATTGGCTCAGGATAGAGCCGAGTTCAGAGCTGTTGTGCATAGGGTTGCTATGGGTTGTAGTTGACGACACATACTAAAAACTCAACAAGACAGATGTGTTTGTTCTTTTAACAGGGATGTTCAATACTCTTCAATACAAATGAAAGACATAGATTTTTCTTCAGTCCTCTTTATTCATTGGAAACTTTCACATACAGAGCAAGCAATTGAATATGTCACAACTTAGACCAGGTGCACCACGTGTTGTGTTTAAATGGGCATCTCTATTCTTTAGAACTTTGGAGAGGTCCTTGACAAAAGAACTTCCCAATGTACCACTTTCAATTTCTTGACTTCTATTGCTATGGACGCTGATTGTGGATTCAAGTAAAATTCAAGTATTAACAATTGCAATCTGTTCTCCATTTATCATGAGATTGCCCATTGGTCGAGTGGTGAGGATTTTTGTTTTCTTGAGATTTTGAGATGTAAACCTTATCGATGGCATCCACTTCCTAAACAACATGCCTCTGGAAACTCTATGAACTGTGAGATATGATAGTTCTAGAAAGGCTTCAGGTCTTTTGTTCATAGGGTCGTTATGAGTCATGCTCCACCCGATGGCTATCAACAACAATCCATATTGAAGGCTGTGTAGTCTTTGATCTTCAGCATATGCCTTAAGCCTTCTTCACTTTCTGCTAGCAAGGTTATGTCACTTGCATCATGCAGGTTGTTGATGAGTCTTCCTCTAATTTTTATACCACATTCTACATATAGTGAAATCTTGCTGAAGATTATTAAGTCTCCATCATTTTCTGCAATCAAGATTGTGCCACCTGAATAATGCAGATTATGGATGAATCTTCCTCCAAATCAATTGTAGGGCGCTAGAAAAACAGAGAGAAAGGAGACTGGGATGACATATGACATTTAGACATCTGAATTGAGTACCTAAGTAAATGATGAAGAAGTTCATCAAGACTGGGAATGCAAGAAAAGCAGATTGGGGGTGGGGAGGGGGGAGAAGAATTTGTTTTAGCAAATTATTATGGCTCGAACTGTGTCCTTCAAAACCATGTGGTGATGGTGTTGTTGTTGTTATGTGTCATCGAGTAGTTTGTGACTTGTAGAAATCCTGTGTACAATAGCCTCGAACCCTGCCCTACACTGAGCCAGTGTCACTGACTCTGGCACACCTACCCCCATTACCCCTGTTACTGTGTAATCTCATCTGTCTTCCTCTCCTGCGCTGGCCCTTCACCCTTCCAAGCATGATGTCCTTCTCCAAGGACTGGTCCCATCTGGCCACACACCCAAAGTATGTGAGACAGAGCTTCAAAATTTTTACCTGCAAGGAAAAACTTAGTTTCACTCTCAGTCCATGGTATGGTCAAGACTCTTCTCCACCACTACAACTCAAAAGTATCAATTCTTCTTCTGTTATTCTTAATCATTGTTCAGTTCTCTGATGTGTAACAAATAATTGCAAGACCACAGCCTGGATCAGATGCACCTTTGTCCCTAGATTGACATCATTACTCTTTAGCACTTTAGCAAGGCCTCTGATAGCAGACTTCGCCAACACAATTTGTCTTTTGATTTCCTGATTGCTGGTGCCAAAAGTGTTGGTTGTGGAGTCTAACAAGCTGAAATTGTTGACAACTTCAATCTCTTCTCCACTTATCATGGTGCTGATGATTGGCCCAGTGGATCGAACTGTGTCCTTCAAAGCCATGGGTAGTAAAATTTAACCTGGTACATGTATAGGTATAACCCTTTTTGGAAACAGAATGTTATTATGTAAATAAGAATCCATCTATAAAGGTGTAAGTGTTTACACTCACGCCTATATAAGTAAGATGTACGCATATGGCAAAGGTATTGGATATGTTTTGAGTCAATCACCTTTGAGACATAAAACCAAACCAATCAGACACTAAAGAAGGCAAGCACAATTGCAGGATAGATAAATACCACACGTACACCCTAGGCAAACAAAGGCTAGCACCCATATCCTAAACTCAGACTTGCAGCCTCCTTCTTAAACTGTGAGAAAATGAGTATTTATTTGTTAAAGTCATCAACTTATAGTATTCTTGTGGTGGCAGGATTGCTGGGTAGGCATGTATCTTGCCTTTGGGTTACCCATAGAATGTTTCCATAAAGACATTAGATCTCAAGAGTGGATCATCCAGGCTGAATATTAGGAAATATCAACAACCAGGTGGGATAGTTGGTGTCTTGGGTCTACATCAAAGGAAGAGAGACCAGGGCAGAGCTTCAGGGAAGTTTGTCATCAACACATGAGCAGAGGAAAGATGACTGACCAAGGTGGAGGGGAAAAACTGACGGAAGAACGGAGAAAAATCAAGAGAGGCTGAGTGTCCCAGAAACGGGTGGAAGAGAGAGAGGAGTGGGTGGAGGTGTTCCATTGTCATCTGAGAAGCTGAGTAACATGAGAGGAAAAAAAGCGCTCATCCTCTTTGTGCATGTAAAGGTCACCAGTGACCTTGGTAGCTGTGTCAGAGGAGACCTGGCCAGAAATGAGGGTGCAGTGTGGAAGTGAAAACAGGAAGGAGAAAAGAGAGAACTGGGGGGAATTGGGGTAGGTGAACTCTTCAAGGAAGGCTTAGCTGTAAAATGACAAGAGAAAACTAGGAAATATGTGAGATTCAGGGAAATTAGACTTTTTTTGAGGTGGCTGTAGTTTTAGATGGAAGAAAGTTTATCATGGAAATTTCTAGAAGACAAAGAGAGGGAAGATGGAAGTTACTACAGTGAGAAAAGATGATGCACAAGGTGGCGATGGGACCCAGAGACCAGGTAAAAAGATTCACCTTGGACTACGGGAGTCTGGGCAGAAGGGAGGACAGACAATCATGAGTGCAGAACATGGGGAAACAAAACTGAGGGGGACCCCCTGAAGGCTGTGAAATTGGGATGTCAACTGGGATGAGAAGTGAACTGGGGGAAATGAGAAAGAACTAAATAGAAGGAAAAGGGGGAGATGGAGTTGGCTTTTGGTATGGTCTTATTACTCATTCATTCAAGATATTTATGAGGTGTCCCTTATATTCATGCCAATACTGAGACTCTAATAAGCTTCTGGTATCAAATGGGTCATAATCTGCCACCACCTGTTTAATGATGAGCTACTGTGTTCCAGACATAAGACTGAAAACGCGACACTTCCCAATTAGGATGCAAAACATTTCTCTAAAGGGTATTTTATTTCCACTTTAGAGAGAGGTGGAATGACTTGGCCAAGGTCACATAACTAACCAGTGTCCAAAGCTTATGGATATTTTTAGCTTCAGTCTTCAGCTTTCCACTTCTCAATCCAATACCCCTTCCCCATCCCCTCTTATCTGCCCTATCCAATTTTTGTGGAGGGGTTTATTATTATTATTATTATTTCTGCATAAGTTCTAATAGCATCAGATTTCCCAGAGCAACTAGCCTGGGGTACCCAGGTCTTGACAAGCAGACTGAAGTGAAACTGTGATCACCACCCAATGCCAGTCCATATACCAGTCTTCCAGGATGCTAGGTTAATCTCTTTGCATAAACTACCTGTTGACACACCGCCTCCTCCGGACCATATGTCACACTGCCCCTGAGCGGGGGAACTTCCCCAATGCACTCTCAGCGGTAGAGCTTCAGCCTCCGCATTCTATTGTCACTCTTGGCAGCCTTCATTGTCACGCACAAAGGATGACAAGCAGTCATCCTGCCTCAGATTGCCCAACAAGCCTTTTGTCACACCTGGAAACCAAAGCTCTGAGCTGTGGACTGGGGTGGGGGTGGGGGTGGAGGGGGTAGGATTCCAACCCCAGAGAGACCAAATAACCCCAGGAGCCACCTGGCCAAAACGAACACCCATTTGATGGGGTAGGAAGCACCTTGTGTCTTTCCATCTGGCAAGAAGTTGGCTGGGAGGTCAGCTCCAGAGGCGTCTGCAGTGTGATTCTGATGCACTACTAAAGTGTGTGACCTTAACAAGATATGTAACTTTTCAAAGCTTCAGTGTGCTCGTGTATAAAATGGTACCCATACCCATGCTTATAAAGGAAATCTTGCACATTAAGCTCTCAGAAGGTTATTTGTGCAGTAAACACTCAAAAGACATAGCTATTTCCCCCCCCCCCCCCCAGACAGATACAACAGGTGGAGATGTTCAGAGAAGCACGGGGCAGAAGGGAAAGGCTGTGGAAGGTGGTGAGGATGGTTGGGGAAGAAGACCTTTTTAATCCCCTTGGATTCTTGAAAAAGCCATGAGCTAAATGAGAAAGTAATCAGCCCTTTCCCCCAGTAGCCCCCCAAAGACAGGCCCTAAGTGGGGAGGTATTAGTGCTGGGGAGAGAAGACTCAATTTAAAAAGGATCAAGGAAGTGGTAGGGAGTGCGAGGCAGGAAACCAATAAACAAAAATCAACCTGGAAAGCCAGCAGCCAGGCAGCTGGCAAGGGAATGTCAAGCGCAGCCAGAACTCCCATAATTCCTGGGGTAGGAGGCTACCTTGGCCAGGCTGCTTGGCAATAGAAGCCAAGAATACAGGAAGGGCAATCCCAAGGGCATCTTGGAGGCTGGGGATCCCCAGGGTGCCCTGCCTCACCCCTCTCCGCAGTGAGCCTTCTTTAACTCAAGCTTATTGACTCATGGCTAACCCTCCAGGGAGTTCTCAGAAGCTGTAAATTGCATAGGAAGAGACTGCCCATCTTTCTCCTATGGATCAACTGATGTATTCAAGCCACCTGCCTCTGGGTTGGCAGCACAACTTCTTACCCACTAGGCCACCAGAGCTCCCTAGGAACCTGTATAACCCTCTTCCTGTGAGTCCAGAGCTCTAGGAAGGAAGTTACCCATGGCCCAAAAACTAAATGCAATTCCACTCATTCAATTTAGACAGGAGAGAGAGGTAGGAGGCTGAGCCGACTCAGGTTTGTCCTGTCCTCAGGGAGTTTACAGGCTCTGCAAACTGAGGACTGCGTGAGCTGGGCAACTTGGGGGAGTGAAAACGGGCATGGGTTCTGATTCTTGAAGACCAGAATTTAAATCCAGGCTTCACCACTCACTAGATGAGCCATCTTGAGCAAATAGATTAGGAATCACCTCCTCATCTTAGCATAGAGGAAATTGTAACACCTACCCTCCAAAGAATTGTGGTGAGGCCCAAAGGAGATGTCAATTAATGTTCAAAGGGGAGGGGGAGGGAGCCTGAAGAAAAGCATTTGTTATGGGGCTGTAAGAGGGAAACAGCGACTGTAGTGGGCTCTTAGGGAGGGATTTGTAAAGGGATGTGGCTCTTAAGATGCTGTTCGAGGTGTCCCCTAGGAGAGACAGAGAAAGAGACATGCTCCAGGCAGGGGAAGGAACTTGAGAAAAGACAGGGATAAAACGACCACTGTAGAACTGGTGAGATTTGGAGGGGCCACAGAGGCACAGCTGCCGCCTCTGCGGGCCATTCTCTGCTCAATGGATGAAGCTAAGACACAGAGGAGGCCAGGCATCTAATGAAGACAGCAAGGCAGGAAACAAGGAATGAGTGTATCTTTTAGCCGGAGCCATGGG
>NW_006399939.1:2181151-2182282 GCF_000299155.1 Elephantulus edwardii | reverse complement strand
GGGGGGGGGTTTCCTGGTTTCCTGGAAGAGAAGGTATTTGAGGTGAGCATCTGAATTTGGGCATTTAGGGAATTCTGGTAGCCTAATGGTAAGAAGCTGCACTGCAATCTCAAAGGCAAGTGGTACAAATTCACCAGCTACTCTTGAGGAAGAAAGGTGGGCAATCTTTTCCCACATAAACAACTGCCTCTGTAAACCCACTGGAGGGTCAGCTATGGGTGGATTCTGTCTGCACGCATAGTACACAACACACAACAGCTGAATTTGAGTGAGACTTTAACCAGAGAAGATTTCAGTAGGAGATGTCATCTGAAAGGTGCTAGGCAGGCTTGCTATCTATCCGTTCCCAGAACATGTAACATAGATGAGTGGAGGGAAATGGCTGGCTCTGGATTGCATATTGGACACAGGATGGTCAAGGCAGACCTTGCCTGCCGAGCTGAAATATGGACAATAGGGAGTCAGTGAATAATGTGTGGGCCAATGATCAAACATGCACTTCATACAAATGAATTCGGAGTGAGAATTAAGAGAGATTAGAGCCGAATGTCAACCAGGGTCGCACCATACCCGAGTTTAAGTTTAGGTTTTTGAACACCCCAAGAACAAGGGGAGATGATGCAAGGAGAGGGCTTTGAAAGTTAAGATGAGCGGAGCTTCCTAAGATGGACTTCAAGTGGGATTCTGAGTCTTTTCTGAAACAGGCTCTTCCCCTCTGCCATCAGGCCCCCATCCTCACCCAGGATGGCTTCACTCTCTGGGAGACCCTGACCTTGGAGCCTTAGAAGGGTCAGTGGGGCTATGAAGAGGCACAGGGTAAAGCTCTTCACACACCCTCAAGCCCACCTGGATCCTTCCAGAAGGGCCCGGAAGGCTAAGGGACACCAGGTTACCCGCAATCAGCTACACCCTCAAATTTCAGACCTCTCTGCACGTGCTCCCCTGTTACTGCTGCTCTTTCCGTAAATCTAGGAGTGTGGGGTAGCCCTTAACCCCCCTGGCACCGACAGGGTTAAAGCCCGCACGTGTCCCCGCCTCCGCCCCACCTGCCGGCGCAGCGGCAGATGCCGGAGCCGGAAAGAGCCGAGAGGGGCCCCGCTGAGTGACGGGCGGGTGATGATTGGCAGCTGC
>NW_006399939.1:2132656-2180904 GCF_000299155.1 Elephantulus edwardii | reverse complement strand
CTCCGCGCGTCCAGGTGGCGCCCCCGACGCCCGCGCAGGACGCCGGGGCAGGAGGACCCCTGCCGGGCGCGCTGCACCGGGGAGCCCCCGCCGTCTGCGCCCGGCGTCGGAGGGACGCGTGGGGACTCGACGCTTCCCCCCTCTCGCCGCCGCGCGTCCCCCGGCCCAGGAGCAGGAAGAATCTCTGAACTTTAGCGGGGAGCCCCAAAAGGCCGCGGGATGGCCGCCGGCGGCCGAGCAGCCGAGGAGGAGGTGGTGCGCCGACGCTGCTGGCGTGGGGAGGAGGCCGCGGGCCCACAGCAGTGGCCCGAGGGGTCCCGGGGCATGGCCGCTGGGCCCCCAGTGGAGGAGCGCTTCCACCAGATGCACCTACGTAAGCAGGTGTCTTACAGGTAAGGAGGCTGGGGTGCAGGGGAGCGCAGCGCTGGGGGCCGCCTCCTTTTCCAGTCCACATTCAACAAAGGTTCCCTGAGCGTCCACTGGTTGCCTAGCGCCGGGCAAAGGGGAACGTTTCTCGGGATAGCCGGTGAAAGTCCTGGTCTATAACGTGGAGTTATTGTACCGCGTCCCTGACGTGTGCCAGAGGCACTGTTCCAGACTCGCAGAGGGGATGAGCAAGGCAAAGTCCTTGCCCTCTTCCTGCTGGCGACACACCCCACCATACAGTTCTGCTGGGGAAAAGAAGGGTCCCCTTGCTTACTCAATAGACCATATGTGAGCTCTCCCGTGCGATGTTTGTTCTAGGCATGCAGAAGTCACTAAGTGTCCCCTGCCACCAGGACTGAGACCCTATTGCTGGTGTGTGAGGAAGGGACTCCCCACTGGATCTTGTCACACCAGCCTCTCTGGCTCCCACAGTGGGAGACTGAACCCCATCATCATAGCTTCTTAGCTAAATGTTCCTCCCTTGTGTAAGATTCCCAGCCCCCTGGAACTGCCACCTCAGGAGGTCACTTTGATAACGTGAGATGCAAGTGTATGAGGGAGAGGTCCCTTTGGAAAGTGTGTACATATTATACAAACAGTGAGACTGGGGGTGGGTCTGTCCCAGGGCAGGGCCTACCTTCCTCTTCCTTTCCAATCACAGACTCAACTTGAACCTGCTGTCTCTCTGAGCTTGGCTAGGCTGTGCCTGGAACTTCTGGGAGGAGGTTTTATAAATCAAGCTCTGGAAGCCTGTAGGGGGCCAGTGCTCTTAGTGGCCATCAGTCCCTGTCACCCAGGCAGATGGGAGAGAAAGGGAGGAGGCTGGTCACCATCATGAAGTGGGACACAGGAATGAATGGGAAGGGCATCTTAGGGCCCTACTTTCATTCTAGGTAATAAGGAATCAGCAGTTCCTTATCACTGGGCTCCAATACCAAGTTCTTTCAGAAAGCTGTGCTGACAGGAGGCCATCAACTGCCTTCTGGCTGCAGAAAGAAGAGCCCTGGAGAGTTCAATCATTACCTGGGGGGTGGGGGGTGGGGGGTGGAGGAGTACTGAAGGGCAGATGGGGGATGGAGCAAAGGACATTGAATCCTGCTGGAAATGCTTTTAACCCGAGAGTCAGGAGACCTGCCTTGTATTCTTGCTATTGCTGGTGACATGCTGTGTGTCCTTGAACTAGATAATATCTCTCTCTGGATCTCAGTTCGTCACCTGTAACACAAGGGATGCCACTCACAGTTGTCCTTGGCTGTGAGTGAGAGACATGCATCATCTGGAGCTGGGGAGGAGTCAGAGTTGGCGATAGAGGTGTGGAGAGTGGGGGGCAGAGAATAGGAGGAATGGGCTGGAGGCTAGTGCATGCATGCACACACACGTATGGATGGCAGCATGTTCCATTAGGAGAGGGCATACATATGTGTACACACATCTCCTCACGCACACAGCGGCAGCTAGCTGCAAGAGCTGGGAATACTTCTGGATAGTTTCAGAATCAAGCCCCCTCCACCACCGTATGGCCTATGGCTGCCAAGGACACAAGGTAACCAGCCTGCCAAGGAAAAAGGTGGCCCCTGGGTCATCTGTGTGAGAGCTGCAGAGGTCCACAGGGGATCATCTCCAGCTGTCACACCTGGGCAGACCAGATAAGGGACCTCTCACATCCTAGGCTCAGACAAGGGCCCAGCTTGTCTGAGCCGCTGTCCAGAGCCGCACAAGTTATCAAAACAAAGAGAGACCCCCTAGGTAGAAGGCAGCCCACCAAAACCCCTCCAGGTGCAGGGACCCCAAGTGGACAGCTGGCCCAGCCCTCTGACATGGCTGCCATCTGGAGTGGTCACCTACACGCCTCCTTGGACAGGCCACAGGGCACTGGCAGGAACTCGGGCCCACTGAGGCCCTTTCACATCCTCCGCCTACCATGCTCTGGCTCGCAGCTAAACCTCCCACCCCACTGGGAGGAGTTGCTAAGAAAAGCAGTTGAAAGCCTTTCACAGAGAGAAAAGGCTTTTTAGACAGAGATACTGCGGGGGCACAAATCCGAGGGCGAGGGCGAAGGGTGGAAGCGGAAGCTGGATGGAGCCCTGGCTGCCTCTGACGTCAGTGAGGACAAGGCTTTCCGGCAGGGTGATGGGAGCTTGTGGGAATGCGGGGGCTTCTGAGAAATAAAATCCCCTCACCCTCAGCCCTGGCCTGGGCCATGCACTGCCTGGAAGCAGCTTTAGGTGCTTAAAGAGGACAGGTCTTCTCTCTGCCAGTGCCTAGCAGAGCTCGCTGTCTCTGTCTCTCTCTTTCTCGTTCTCTCTCTCTCTTTCTCATTCTCTCTCCACTCCATCCTAGGATTTGGGAGTGGAGAGGTAAGAAAACAGGCAAGGGAAGGGCTTAAGTCAGCGCCTATTTGATTTAAATGGAACCTAGTTTTCAATAACTAGATCCCTAGCTGCTCACCTAAAGATTAGTAGCTTAAACCCACTAGCAGTGCTGCGAAAGAAAGGTCTGGTGCATCATCCATAAAGACAGAAGCCATGAAAACCCTATGGAGCAGTTTTGCTCAGTAACGCTGGGGGTCTCCATGAGTCAGAATCCACAATGGTCATGGGTTTGCTTTTTGCTTTCCAACAAGTGAATAAAAAAGGCCATGGGCAGGGTGTCATGACAACTGTGTCTGCTTCGGGGCAGAGGAAAGGTCTCTCCTATAACTTCAAGGAAGTCCTCAAAGGTCTGTATGCTAAAGAAGCCATTCAGGGGAAGACACCAGCGTGGGAAAAGCCAAAGAGGTGCAAGGGATTCAGAGTTGGGTCTGAAAGGACTTGTCAGGAGACACGGCACTTTGACCTCTGGAGCTAAGCCCAGTGGTTCTGGCCTGGATCTCCTGGGATCTCTTTTCAAATGGATTTTCAAGCCCTATTTCTAGAGACCTTGATAAGAGATCATCCCAGGCAGGGGAGGGAGGTGGAAGGGGATTGGCCTAGGGGTCTCAGCTTTACGAAGCTCTTCTTCCAGGTAATTAGGAATGGCAGGCAGGTTTAGATATCACTGCTTGGCTACAGGGAGAGCGAGAAGGTCAGAGGAGCGGGGTGGGTGGGAGGGGAGGTGGGAAGGGAAGGGAGTACATGTGAGAAGAACCATTGCAGTGTGGCTGGGGCTTCCCTGTGCCAGGTTCTAGGGTAGTCCCAGAAGGGCCTTGAGGAGGGCCAGCATCCCTTTCTGAAGTTCTGGCAAGGGGCCAGGCACTGGCAGATCTAAGGGCTGGTAAGTCAGGTGCAGTGATGGAAAGAACGGTCAGAAAGACCATGTAAAATAACTAGTGGTATTTTATTCACATGTCTCAGAACCAGGAGGTGCAGTCACCATGCTACAGGGCCATGCAGGAGCCTGTACCCAGGGACACAGTAGCAGAAAGCTGGAATTGCAGGAGAAGGCTTATGTCTGGTGAGTGGGCTTAGCTGGATTGCCTAGGCTTCCTGAGGCAGAATTTGGAATAATCCTGTAGGCTAGGAGGCTCAGGCATGTCCCTAGATGTTATGTGATTAATACAGAGGCTTAGTGGTCCAGGAGTATGAGAACCTGATAAAGGGAATAGGTAGAGTGGACTTAACCAGCTTCTGGAGAAGAGATCAACCTAGCCACTAACCAGGATTTCCACACTGCACCAAGACAACATTTCAAGAAAAAGATATTGCACAGGGGCTGACAAACCTACCACAGCAGCCCAACAGTAAATATTTTGATCTTTGTAGGACATACCATCTCTTTCACAAGCACTCAACTTGATCACAAAAGCGGCTGTTGTTATGGTGTTAGTGGTTGTCAAGTCCATCATGACCCATGGCAACCACGTGTGTTACAGCATGAAACTGGGCTCCACAGGGTTTGCAAAGCCTTTTGGAAGTGGATCACCAGGCTTTCTTCTGAAGCACCTCTGGGTGGATTTGAACCACCAACCTTTTGCCATCAAGAACTTCAGCTTTTCCATCACCTAGGGACTGAAAGCATCCATAGACTATACATAAGCAAACAAGTATAACTGGGTTCCAGTAAAACTTTATCAGTATTCAACTTCACATTTCACATGATTTACACATATTGTATTCTTTTCATTTACTCCTAACCACTTAAAAAGATTCAGAACTGTTCTAGCTCACAGGCTATATAAAAACAGGCAGCAAGTTGTATGTGACCAGTGGGCCTTACTTGGCCAGTCTCTCAATTAGTAGACAAGATAACAGTTGATAGTGGACACAGATGTCCTGCACACATGCTTCAGAACCAGAAAGAGCTGTGTTCAAATCCCAGCCTCCCTCCCTCCAGCTCAGTCACTTTCACCTCCTCATATGGAAAAAGGAAACATTATTTGCTACACAACTGGATGGTTGGGAAGGATAAAAAAAGATAAATGATGGACGTGGGGCCTGGAAGAAGGTAAGTAGTGTAAAATTCCTAACTCCTTCTAAAATCAATTGCCTTTGAGTCACTTCAGTGGCAGCCAGTGTGCGTCCAAGTAGATCTGTGCTCCGTGTGTCTTTCAATGGCCGATTTTCAGAAGCGGGTCTCCAAGCCTTTTTTCTGAGGCTCTGCAAGGTGGACTTGAGCCCCCAGTCTTTTAATGAGCTGCCCAATGTGTTAACTCTGGGTGACTTCAGTTCTGTCTCATAGCAACCCCATGTGTTACAGAAGAGGGCTGCACACTGTAGGACCTGCGTGGCTGTGGTCTTTTGGAAGCTATTTATTCCAAGGTATCTCTGTGTGGACTTTAGTCTCCAACCTTTTGGTTAGCTGCTGCATAAATTCACTGTTTGCACCTCCCAGAGATTCCTTTCTTGACTCATAAAAGGAATGAAGCACAAATTTGACCATCTTGCGGGGTGAAGTGGTCCAAGCAGGCCAGAGCTATGGGAGGGGTGGCAATACCTCACACAATGACAGAGCTTAGTAGAAACTTCAAGCAGAGGCTGAGCATCTATGTGGGTGCCCCTCCTGCCCCTCTCTCCCTCAGAGGGGCTGGCAGGGAACAAACCGGGTGCCAACTGACAGGGGAGGGTGCCCCCTGCTGCGGGCACGTGGTTGTGGGTACACAGCTCCTCGAGGGAGGGCCAACCGATCCAACTCTCGCCGCTGCTATTTGCCAGAAGCTAAAAATAATCCAAGAGTGACAGGGAGATGGGCCGATTTGTAATTTAAATAGCAACAGGATAAAGCAAGGAGCTGCAAGAGATCACATTCTGTCCTGAATTAAAAATGCAAAACCGGGGGCCGAGAGCTGAATCTGAGTCGGAGCAGGGGGAGGGGGCCCTACTGCCAGAGGAAGCCGGAAGCAGGGGTCCATCCATTTTCCTTCCTTAGGGAAGGGTTGGGCTCAGCCCGGAACTCCTCCTCCTGCCTTAGGGACCTGTGGTTCTTGCTGACAAGTGAGTCAAAGGCCAAGGAGGGCAATGCCCAAAGGCGGGCCAGACCGGGCTGCAGACACAGTGAGGGAAATGGAGTCTCAGAGATGGGACATTCTGCAACCCTGATGTGGCACAGGGGGCTCAGGATCTGTCCCCAACAGCTCTGCACACTGGGATCCACAATCATTTGGGCACTGTGGAAGGAAGCCAGATTGCAAAGTGGCATTTGAATAGGTTCTGCTTGGTATACTTCTGCTTAGTATACCGCCCAGATTGTGTGGCTCAGCGTCCAGGCTTCAGGATATCAGGTCTAAATCGCATTTTTGCCTCAGTTGGTGCACTTTCAGAGCAGGTATCCTCAAGGACAAGAAGTTAGCACAAGGTTAGAGACACTGCTTTCCCAGGTTGGGCCCTAGGATTCTGCAGCTCTGCTGCACTTGCACAGTTCTTAGACCTTGGGATTCTGCAGGTTTGCCTGCACTTGCATGGTGCTTGGACCTTGGGATTCTGCAACTTTGCTGCACTTGTATGTTGCTTGAAACCTGGGATCCTGCAATTCTGCTGCACTTGTACAGTGCTTGGACCCGGAGATTCTATAGCTCTGCTGGACTTGCACGGTTCCTGGACCTTGGGATTCTGCAGGCTTGCCTGCACTTGCATGGTGCTTGGACCCAGAGATTCTGCAGCTCTGCTGCACTTGCATGGTGCCTGGACCCTTGGATTCTGCAGCTCTGCTGCATTTGCATAGTGCTTGAGATCCGTAGAGGCTACAGAGAAGACTGAACAGGGAACACAGAGAAGGAAGGGACCAGAGAGCCACTAGGAACCCACCCCCGATCTAAAAATGGCTTGCATACTTCCCTCACAGGACTTGAAGTAGGGAGAAATTAATTTATCTTGTGGTATATGGTGAGTGAAAAAGAGAAAAACCTTCTATGAGACAGACTGACATAGTGGCTGCAGCAGTGGACTTAAGCATGGGAATGATTTTGAGGACAGTGCAGCGTTGCATTTGACCCTACATGGGGCCACTCCGAGTCCAAAACAACACCATTTTAGAACAGCATTTCTTGAATACTACACTGTGATAGTGAGCCCGGCCCATACACACTCCATGAGTCCCATCTATGACACCCCATGGCGCAATGAATAAACACTGCGCCATTAACAGAAAGGTTGGCAGTTTAAACCCATTCAGTGGCTTATGGGGGAAAAGATCTGATCCTATAAAGACAACAGCCAAGAAAGGCGAGGCTGTTGGGGTCTCTGAGTGTGAACCAATTCAATGGCACACAACTGGCACTGGTGTTGTGTCAGCATTTTACGGACAAGAAACAAAGCATCAGAAAAGTTAAGTGATTGACCCAGAATCACACACCGGTGACTGTGGAGCCAGGATTCAGATTCAGATCAAAGCTTTTCCTTGACTTCATCCTTGGGGAACTTCACTGCTGGCTGTGTAAACTCACCGCCCCAGGGAGGGGTAACAGGAACAGGTGAGGACAGTCTGTTCCGCTTTTAAAGCTCATGATCCAGTGGACTGAGGTGGGGCGTTGGAGAACAAGGGGCCTGCTCATGCCACCCTGGGGGTGCTTGGTGCCTTCACTCTAGGTTAGGGACAAAAAGAAGCTCCTTTGGGGAGATTCAGCTCCCCCAAAGTAAGGAGAGGGCCACCAGGCTCCTCTTACCTCCTGCCTGGGTGCCTGAGAGTACAAAAGGATGGCTTTTAAGAACAGCATGGTTTGGGAGCTCTGGTGGTTTTAGTGGCAAGAAGCTGCGCTGCGATCCCAAAGGCACACGGTTTTAATCCACCAGATGCTCCACTAGAGAAGGAGGGGCAGTCTCCTTCTGTGCCGGTCAGATCCGATCTGAGCACAAAACAAAGGGAAAACAAAACAAACCAAAAAAGAGAACAGTATGGTTTGAGGGACCACTTTTACCTGCTGAGCTGCAGCAGATGTCTTGCTCTGTAGGAAGGATCTTCAGACCCTCTTACAAACACAGTTCTCATTGGTTTAGTTCAGAAGAAGCCTACTCAAATTTCTATCTGTAGTCACTAGCCAGCAGCACCTGCAGCCCAGGTACATCCATCTCCTCAGGTGGGACAGAAGCCTGACACATGAATGGTGTCAGTGATTTACAGATACTATCCAGTCTGAGTCGCTCACAAGGACTTGAGCAGGAACTCCTGTCATAGGCTTAGCTGCTGAAGGAGAGAGGTTTAAGCTTAAAAAACCCTGTGTGTTTTATAAGAATTGTTCATGTTGAAGGGGCCAGTTTGCCTCCTTTCTGCTCGATTTTTTTTTTAATATATATACTTATGTTCCACTTAAGGAGCCTTGGTGATGTAGTGCTTAATGTGTTGGGCTGCCAACCTAAAGGCCAGCAGTTCAAATCCACAAATCTCTCCATGAGCAAAAAGTGAGCTATCTCCTCCCATTAAGTGTTGCAGCCTTGGAAACTCAATGAAGGGTCACTATGAGTCAGAATCAACTCAACAGCAGTGGGTTTGGGGCATTTTTTGTTTGGTTTTTGAGTCTATTCAAGTTAGAGTCCCTGAGTAGCACAGTTGTTAAGCACTCATTTTACCAGATAAAAGACTGGTGACTCAAACTTATCCAGAGGCACCTCGGAAGATAATCTGCTTCCAAAAGTTCAGAGCCTGGCAAACCCTGTAGGGCATGGTTCTGCTCTGCACACATGAAGTTACTGCCAGTCAGAATCAATGCCGGAGCAACTACAACTGCAAACAATGCTCATTTTTTCCACCTTCCACAGGAGACTACTGAGTATCTGTCCTGCACCCGTAGGAGCAACACAGTTTTCAAGAATCTTGTAAAGATGCAAGATGAATGTGCACAAAAGATCACATAATATAGGAACATGATTGGTACAGAAATGAATGTTAGAGATGGTTGAGAGGGAGCCGTGACCCTGGAACAGTATTTGAAACTTAGGGATCAATACCTAGTTAGTGTAAAACACTGTTCCAGCATCACAGCTCCCTCTCAACCACCTCTAACATTCATTTCTGTTGCCAGTCATGTTCCTATATTATTTGATCTTTTGTATATATTCACCGTACATCGTTACGACATTATATATTTAGGGAGCTCTGGTGGCCAGTTGGTAAGGAATTGCACTGTCAACCCAAAAGCATCTGGATTGAATCTGCCAGCTGCTCCACAGGAGAAAGAGGGGCAGTCAGTCCATTCCTGTACAATTTACTGCCTCTGAAAACCCGCTGGATGATCAGCTGTGAGTTGATCCCAACTTGACAGTACACAACAATGATAGGTATAAATACTTACTAGGTATTTATTCCACCAGCTGCTCCTAGAAAGAAAGATGGGCATTTTCCCCTCCATGTGATTTACAGCTTCAGAAACCCCTTAAAGGATCAATTATGAGTCAATTGCAACTCCAAGGCAATGGCTTTGACTTTAAGATAATTACTAGGGAGCTGTGGTGACAGTGTCGTGAGTTGCTCTGCTAAATTCAAAAGCTGTGCATCTCTGTTGGTTGGAATCCCCCATAATCCCCATGAAGAAAGCTAGGCAGTCTCCTTCTGTTAGAATTTACAGCCTTGGAAAACCAGTGGAGGGTCAACAGGAGTGGGCAACAGAGAGTCTGAGGGGATTTTTTTGTTGGTTTTGTTTTGCTTGTTTGCAAGGTGTTTATTGAATGTTTGTGAAATAAATGAATGGAAACCTAGAAGTCAGAAAGGGAGACTCCAATAGAACTATCAGAACTAGAAAAGATCTTAGAACTCATCTGGTCAAACCCTCTCGTTTTAGAAATGAAGGCTGTGGAGTTCAGAGAGGTTAAGAGACCTGCCTGGTGTCACACAGCAGGGGCTGGGGTTTGATCCAATGGCCGCTGTGTCTGGGACTCTTTTCATCTTTGCCTCTTTGGGCTGAGGCTCAAAAGATGGAGAAGATTCTGATTGTCCAGATATGAAGGACAGGAAGGGCAAGGGGAACAGCATCAGCAGATGGGGTAGCAGGGGTGAGGATAACATGCTGGAGGAAGTGTGACAAAAGAGGAAAGGGACAAAGGTTTTCTGAGCACCGACTGTGAGGCTGGCCCTGGCATGGCAAGAACCGAAAAGAAGGCACCACAGGACAAGCCTGGGAGAAGACGCACGAAAGGAAAGAGGAGCCAGAGCATAAGAAATCTTGAAGGTCAGGCCAAGGAGGCTGGCGTGGCGGGTTTTGAGAACAGAGGCTGTCCAGGGCCTCGGCTATTTGCTGCCCTGGTACATTGCTTTTTCCCCAGCTCCTACTTGTTCATCGAGGCCGTGGAAAGTAGAACACCTCACCCTCTGGGGCCTCATGAAAGCCCAGAATAATTTTCTTACCCAGATTCCTCTTCCTGTGTGTATCCGGGTGGATTCCAAGGGGTCCCCAGCTCCCCAATGCTGGCACATGTTGTCCTAGGAACTGCCAAGGGCATCCTCCTCAGCCCTGTGCACCTGTCCCTTCCTGCCTTGTCCTTGCTGCTGCCCCTGGACAGCAGGACAGGGACTGACAGCCTTCGGGAATGCAGACTGGAGGCAGCCCCAGCCCTGCACACAGGGCCACTCGGCCTCAAGGAGCCTCCAGCCTGGCTGACTTCCCCTCCAGGAGCCACATTTCCTGCCTCCACTACTCCAGGGCTGCCAGATGCCTCAGATGGAAAACAAGCCCAACCCCGTTTCCTCTGTTTAACTGCTCAAGCTGTTTGGAGACTGCCTAGGAGAGAAGGGTTGTTGTTGTTGTCAGGTGCCATCTAGTCGGTTCCAGCTCCTAGTGACCCTGTGTACGACAGAACAAAAGACTGCCTGGTCCTGTGCCATCCTCACCCAGCCGTCTCACTGAGGGTCCTTTTCCCCAGCCCTCCCGCCAACCCTACCAAGCATGACGTCCTTCTCTTGCTACACATCCACATCACACAGGATGAAGGTTCTTTCTAAGGAAATTGTAGCTGTACTTCTTTCAGGATGCATTTGTTCATTCACCTCACAGTCCACGGTGTATATTTACTCTTCTTCACTAGGACCAAAAACATCAATTCTCCTTCGGTATTGCTTTTTCATTGTCTAGATTTTGCATGCATATGAGGTCACTGGCAATATCCTCGCCTCCACCTGGCACACCTTAGTCCTCCGTCTTTTCTTTTGAACAATTTAAAGAAGCCTTTTGCAACAGATTTGCCAAATGTGGTGCAGACCCAAACAGCCACCTCTCAGAATAGACCTTGGTCTCGTTGGCAGCTCTCCGATAAGACATGACATACAGGACCAGCTTTGAGGGACTCAGAAATGATGAGCTGGCGAGAGAGCCTCCGGGAGGGGGCTTCTGAGCACCAAGGCCATTGCCTGGCTGCATCTCCAACCTAAAACCACAGAGTTAAGAGCTCAGACTTAGGGTGGATTACTGTGTCCATCACTTACCAGTGACAAGTCAGCTGGGCAGCTCTAACCTCCGTTGTTCCATTTAAGTTATTAGTTCCCATCAAGTCAGCCACCAACTCAGGGGGCCCCCGCCACAGTGGAACGAAACATTGCCCTGCCCTGCACCATCCCTATGATGATCAGACTGTTGTGATCATAGGGTTCTTACTGGCTGTTTTTCGGAAGAAGCTCACCAGGTCTTTCTTGTTAGTTTTAGTGCCGAAACTCTACCAAAACCTGCTGGGCATCATAGCCACACTCCAGAGTCACTGACAGATAGGCAGTAGCTGCATGTGAAGTGCATTGGCTTGGAACTGAACCCAGGTTTCCAGTGAGGAAGGCCATAACTCTACCCCTGATAACTGTTGCTCATCCTCCTGTAGAAAAGGGGGAGAAGAACAGCTCAATCTCACAACATTGTTAAGAAAAGATTGGGTGAGCTCATGTGCACACACGATAGGTTTCTGGCACAGACGTGTCTGAGAAAGAATTTACTTTGTTTTACTATTACCAAGTGTTAATTACTCATGACATAACATGTATTTCTGAAACAAATATTTATTTTAAAATGCTGTGTTCCAGTCATGAGGGATTCATGAGATGTTTACAAGGTCAAGGTCACTGAGGGCTGGGAGGGTGCCGTGAGTATCTCTGTACCTGCAAGCTCGATACCATGAATGTTTACTGAACTGGCATTGTTTCTCTCCTTGAAAAACTCACATCCTGGAGTGACCGACCACGGACAACTAACCGAACAGTGTGATTAAAGAGCCAGGTAGCTCCAATTCCTCATACAGCACAAACTTTAATGTGAAAGATCAAGCAGTGGACTTTTTATTTACCAAGTTCTCAAGCTGTGACAGTGGTCACAGAGTTCGTCGGTCTGTCCTCTGGGGTTCTTTCCAGCTCACCCTTGCTCTGGTCACACTGGCCTTTTTGTTATTCTTTAGACGCAATAGGCACGTGCCTCTCTCAGGGCCACTGAGCTTGCTGTTCCTTCCACCTAGAATGCTGTTCCCGGACTCTCACCTTGTTTGCCTCCTTGTTCCATTCAGGCCTCTTCTGTCAGTCACCTCAGAGTGTCCCTCCTCAGTCCCTTTACTCAACAGATCCCTGTCATCTTTCTTTTCCTCCGTCATTTTGGCTTCATTTTACTGATACCCCATCTAGTTACCTGGTGTCATGTTATGCATTGATTATTTGTGTCCTGGATGTCTTCCTCACCAGCTCTTTGAGGATAGAGCCCTGCACCCTTGCTTACTGATACGTTGCTACTCCTCTACAAGGTGTTCCATGTGCATAGAAGACAATTCAATGAATGAACAACTTTGTGGGCCCTTTCCCCACTCATTTAACCATCATACAATTCCTGTCAGCTCAATTATTGCTCTCCCATTTTACAGAGGAGGAACCTGAGACTCAGAAAGGATCTCTACAACAGATATTCATTTGTCTCTCTCTTTCTAGCCTCCTTAATCCTGCCTACTCACATGTAGCACCATGAGTTGAAAAATCAACCCAATAGTTGTTGTTGCTTGCCATTGAGTCAAGCACGATTCACAGCAACCCTATGAACAAAAGGCCTGAAGCCTTTCTATAACTATGGTCATTAATCAAAGTTCATAGAGTTTCCAGAGGCATGTTGTTTAGAAAGTGGGTGTCACTCCTGCTTCCAATATCCAATAATAACCAACAATAATGCCTCCAAAATGGGTTAGGAAGAGGAGACTCGGAGAGGTTTATCAAGTGACCCAAGTCATGCAGCTGGTGAGTGGCAGAAACAGGACATGTGTCCGCATCCCTAGTTCCATCCACGCTGCTCTCTCTACTCTACCATTGTCCTGTGTATCTGACTCGGCGAGCTGTGTGTGGTCTGGGCACATCCAGTGAAGTGGAAGATCTCGGGCCAAGAGATGAAGATGGGAGAGGTTAGACAGGGGGAAAAGACCAGCAGGCCAGCGTGCAGCTTCTCGCCCAGGCAGGCCTGGCAGCTCTGACTCTCAGAGCTGTCTGTCTCCTGCTGCTGGGCTGGGCTGGGCGTGTCCCCACCTGCCCCTCGCCCTCCAGGGCAGCTCCTCTGCCCAGCTGCCTCCTGCCCCCGCCAGCGGAAGGCGCCTGCGAGGCCTGTGGTCCTCTGCCTGTTGGCCGGCTGGCCTCTCGCAGGGCCCCCCGGTCAGGAAGTGCCGAAAGAGGAAGAGAGTCGCTGGGCAGGATGAGCGCACTGGGGGCCGGCCACAGTGCCTGTGGAGGCTGCGATGTGGCCGCAGCTCTGGGCCCCGTGGAGAGGCTGGGGACAGGAGAAGGGGAGCAGCCCAGGGCACTGAGGCAGATGTGGCGCTACCGCTCCTGGGACGTGCCACAGATCCCGGCCGAGGCCTCGCAGACACAGTGGGTACTCCGGATGGTCGGGGGTGGGCACAGGGACCTCCTTCTTTCTCCACGCCTTTCCTCTGGGCTGTAGTGATGGGAGAAATGGGGTCACCCACTTGCTGCCAACCGCTTCATGGAGGCACAGATGGGCACAGCCCAAGGTGGGGAGAGTGGGTGTTTTGCTGTTTGCATTGGTGAGGCCTGAGCTCTCAGGAGATTAAGAATGGAGGGAGCTAACAGCAGGGAGATCAAGGGTGAGGATTCTCCTTAAGCGCGTGGAACTGGATAGTAAAGTTTCTGAACCGGGGTTTCTGCAGGGCCATGGACAAAGCTTAAGGGGTCTTCCTTCTGTCACCTCTGATCCCCGCCCTCACAGCTTGGGAAACTTCCCACAAGGACCCATGTAACCCAGGAGGACAGCAGCAGATCCACTTGGGATTTTACCCCATCCCTTGGCCACCATGACACCAGCTGCTGGCCAGGAGGGCTGCTCCCTATCTCCCTGGCCAAACCTTATCCAGACTGGCAGGAAGTTGCAGGGATGTTGGGAGAAGGTTCTGGGCCTCTGGGTGCTGGCTGTTTCTCAAAATCACAGGCTTGCCCAAAGGTCACGGCCTCTGAGGATGGCTACAGTGGCTGATTGGGGCTGGAGAAGGAACAGCCTGACTGCGGAGGAGCGGAGAAAAGTGAAGGTGACACAGGATGTGGTTTTGCATAGAGGCAGCCGCTGTGGGCATCTGAGTGGCAGGGTTTCGGGAGTGGCGGTGCCAGGGAAGGGGAAAGGGCCCTGAAAGTGTTCTCAGAGGCTGCCAGCTCCGGGTTCCCAAGCATGTGCAATGTCTCTGCCACGATGTATGACTGCTGTAGTTCCGACGGCTTCCTCATCTTTGCAGAGAGACCACTTCTGCTGCCTTTGGGGGTGTGTTGGTATGTGTACTGGAGATATGTTTCTGTCTGTGTAAAAGAGATGAGGCAACGTGTATCTACTCTGCTGGTGAATGCATGTGTGTATGTGTGTGTTTGTGTAGCACGAGCAGTTAAGCATGCAACTACTTGTGAAAAGGTTGGCAGTTCAAAACTGCCCAGGGAAGCCTCAGAAGAAAGGCTTGGTTTTCAGACGACCACAGCCTTCAAAATCCTGTGGAGCAATTCTACCCCCCCCCCCCCACACACACACACGCACACACACACCAGGTTGCCACAAACTGGAAACGTAACAGCAACTAATGACAGCCCCCTGCTCTATATGAGTACATATGTGAATGGGAGTGTGGTGAGGTGTCACTCCTGTCCTGTGTATTTATGAGTGTATACCTGGTGCGATTTGTGGCTGTGTCAGCCATCTGTAAGGTTAGTTGGCTATTGTACTATGGAAATTGCAGTGTTCTTAGGAGTGTACTTTGAAGCAGTTATGATGAAGGATGGATTTGTCTGAATGAGAAACATGTATGTTCGTTATGCAGGGTTCGTCGTTAAGTGACTTTGAGCTTTGTGTGTATTTCTGTATATGAAAAATTGGGAAGGAAAGTGTTAGCTTGATAAAATAAGTGAGCATAATTATGTGAGAGGCATGTTTGTTCTGTGTATATGGGGGACACTGTGTTACTTTTGTCCCCATGGGTGTGCTTTGTGAAAGGCAAGGGGATGAGTGAGGATTTCGTGTGCTTATGAGTAGGCATGGGGTGTGTAAAAGAAGTACATATTCCCTGTGGATGTGGGAGGGAAGGTGGTGACAGCCGCCTTCGTGAGTGTACGTACTTTTGCAAGGATGTAGGTGGTTTGATGGGAGAAAGCTAAGCGGAGGATACGGCGGGCGGTGCGTGTGTCACTGCGCGCAGCGCAGATCCATCCTTGTCGTAGGTCCAGGCAGGTCTCCCTGACCTGGTAGACCAGTTGCTGAGCTGGGGAGGCGGGGTCTATGTGACCCCGCCTCTCTTTCTAAGTCCCGCCCCTCCGGGAGGCCTCCGTGGTTTGCGACGAAACCAACGTCCGGCAGAGGGCGCCTCGGGCCCGGTGCTGCCGCGCAGCCGAGGGGGCGTGCTCGGCGACGGGCAGGCAGCGGCCCGGCCAGCTATGCGGGGTCCTGCGGCCGAGGCTGGCGGCACTTCCTGGAGCCGCGGCAGCCGCTTCCCGGGCACCTGGGCGTGGGGCGCGGGGGCGCGCGGCACGGGGCGGGCGGAACGAGCGCGCGCCATGGCCGTGGCGGGAGGAGCGGCGCGGGCGTGCTGAGCCCGGCCGCCGGCCCGGCATGGGCGTCTCCCGCAGTCCCGCCGCCGGCCGCGGCTAGGGCCGGATGGAGCCGCGGGACGGCAGCCCCGAGGCCCGGAGCAGCGACTCCGAGTCGGCCTCCGCCTCGTCCAGCGGCTCCGAGCGCGACGCCGGCCCCGAGCCGGACAAGACGCCGCGGCGCCTCAACAAGCGGCGGTTCCCGGGGCTGCGGCTCTTCGGGCACAGGTGAGCGGGGCGGCGGGACGGGCTCCCGGCCGCCGGCGGGGCGGGCCACCTCGAGTGGGATCACTCCCGAGCCCGCGCGTATCAGCACTCGGGCGTCCTTGGGGCTGGCACCGAGCAGGAGTCGCCGCGGGCTCCGGCGGGACGGGCTACCTCGGTATTGGCACCGAGTGGGGTCACCCCGCTGGACGGGTCGCCCCGCTGGACGGGCCACCTCGGCACTGGCACTGCACCGAATAGGAGTCATCCTCTCGGGCTGGTCCTTGAGCGCGACTCATGTCTGGTGTCCGAGCAGCTCCTAACTCTCCAGCGGGGAGAAAATCATCCCGACGCCGCGGTACCAACAGGCAGGGGCCGTGTAACCGGCCGCCCACCGGTCTCCTTGGCACTGATGGAGCAGGGCCTCTGCACCTCCTGGCACCAGCGAGGTGGGGTCAGCCACCCCCGTGCATCTGCTGTGCCTGCTTGCCTACCACCACTGCGTGCCATCCGCAGAACATGGCCTCGTTGGTCCTGTCAAAACACATGGCTCTCACTGGACTCTGGTCACTGAGTTAAATGCTTAACATTATAAGCCTCTCTTCAGGGTACAGGTTAGGGGTACGAGTGCCCGACCACCTTCTCTGCTCTGAATTAGGGGGGGATCCCAACTTCTACCTCTGCTAGGCAGTCAGGATCTCTTCTTCCAGTCCTTGCTGGGAAAAGGTTGGGGCGGGCAGGCCCCCTCCTCCAGCAGTCCAAATGTCACCATCTTGTGCCAGGGACAGAGCTTTGACCGGGCTCTGGTGAGAAACTTGGGAGGAAGGTGTGGAAAGATCGAGTGCAAGCAGCTCTGGCATGTGTGCCCAACTTGGCTCTGGTGCCAGATGAGAGAAGCCGGGACCCCCGACTGACTCTCTGTCTTCTCTAAGGAGACTGAAGAGCTTGCAGCCAATCAGCTCAGACCTCCAGAGCCACCTTAGACTGGACTCTGACCCTTTGGAGTCTGCCCAAGGCCTCACTTTTCTCAGTTCCCAGAACTTACGGCAGTTGGTCCCTCTGAGCTTTGTCCTGTCCCTTCCTTCCCAGGCTAGACTTTACCAATAACACAGATGGCATGCTCCTGTTCATCAGGTCAGTGTACCTGTGGCACTGACCTCAGCCCCCTTCCTGCCTTACCTAACCAGGGCCCTGCTGCTCACACCTGCACTGTGCTCCCAGCATAGCCAAGGGCCTACGTTGTCAAAATGGAGCTCCGCAAGCTTTACTGTCATCTAAAACGACTGGGAGCTAAGCGTTTTGTCACCCACAGCCCTGCAAGATGGAACATTTTACACCCAGCTCTGCAGGATGTAGCCTCCGTCTTCACAAACTGGGGAGGGGTGGGGGTGGAGGGGCTCCACCAGAGACTTCCTGTCTCTGCCCACGGGGCACCAAGGGCTGCCTCTGACCTGTGGCTGTGCCCCTTCCGAAGGCTACTGGGCTGTGCAGGTAGGCCACAAGGCTGTGACACATTTCGAGAGAAGAGCAAGCAAGGCCAACAGGCACCCTTACATAATTCTCTAAAATAAGCAGGATAGGTGTTCTTTCTCTGTGTTTATAGATGGAAAGGCATAGACTGTGAGAGAAGAGATTTGTCCAGAGCAAAGCAGTAGCGGAAACAAGGCTTCAAAACCCTCTCCCTATCCCTCTCTCTATCTCAGGTTCCCAGACAGCGTGTCACAGTGACCTAGGAAGCCTTGAGACAGATTCCTAGATTATTCTCTTGGCAAGCCTGACTCACTTGGTCTGGACTGGGGCTGGGGAAGTCTTCAGAGCTCCCCAGGGTCTTCTAATGTGCTACCCAAGTTTGAGCACCTCTGTATTATGTCACCCTGGAGGTGGTGAGTGTCCCATGATGAAACAATCAAACAGTATCTCAGGAAGTATATAAGGAGGGTCCCAGCAAATGTAGAGAACTCATGAGAGTAGAGTGAAAGGACTCCCCCCGACAGGCCAAGCTCCGAGGGTCTGATAACCACTGGCACAGATCTCCAGGCCCTTCCTCAGTTGGAATGAGGAGGTGGGTAGATATTTGAGTCAGTGCACCTGCCCCTGTCCTGCTGCTAGTTTGTCCAGCCACCTTTGCTTGCAGACCAGCCTCCATGTTCTCCTCGACCCACATACCCACTCTCCCTAGCTCCTGCTTGAGGGTGGGGGTATGGATGGGGCTGACCACCTCCTCTACCTTGCTCTGAATTAGCAGGAGAAACACCAACCTTTCTTTCTGCTGGGTGATCACATCTCTCCTCCAACCCTTCTAGACCTCTAACCTGGGCACTAAGAGGCCTGAGAAGTGATGGAGTCGTGGCCAAGAGGGAGTATCAGGGCTAACAAGTGACTTCGTGGTGTGTTGAGAATTCTGCATTTGGAACTTGGCTCCGTTAGCAGTGCCTGCTCTGGACTTGACGGGCTGGACATGGCACTCGGGCCACATGTTTGCCATCCCTCCAAATGGCAATCTCCTTTGGCATCTTTCTTCAGGAGGAAGTTTTTTTGGTTTGTTGTTGTTGTTGTTGTTTTTAAGTACTGCTAAGCCCCCAACAACTGCCTTTGGCTCTGGGGAGCAGTAGGCCCCCTTCATTTTCATATCCCAATGAGACCTTGGAGTTTTCTCACCCCAACTCCAGCCCACCCCACATTTCCCTGCTGGAAACCTTGGGCCTCCTCACTGAGGAGGAGGAGGAGGAGGAAGAGACATAGAGTCCGCCAAATCCCAGAGCATCCTGTTTTCCTCCGTCAGAAGCCAGGAGGGCGGGACCTGTAGGCCTATGGGATGTTCAGTCAGAAGTGGGAGGGAGTTCTCCTCCTCCTCCAGGCCTGGCCTGATTGTGGACAGGTCACACAGCTTGTGGATTAGCTGGTTTTACCCCCCAGGGGCAGCAGAAATTACTTGGCACCTTGCTCATCAAGACACTAGCACCCTTGGCCTCCAGAGCTCCCGGGAGCCCGGCTGTCCCAGAGGGCAGGAAGCGCACCTGTAGAACGGGTTTGAGACAATAGGTCCCATTTAGAGATGATGCCACATGGCCTCAGAGAGCCTGGTCCCAAAGTCAGCTGGCAGTGGGTGGCTGCCGAGCAGAAGAAACCTGGATTTGGGGTGGTTTGGCAATGAAAGGGAGGGGCATGTAGAGGGATGCCTGGAGCTCAGAGGTGGGAGCCCCTCTGTGTGGCGCCAGGGCGTCTAGGAAGAAAAGGAACCTCTTTGAGTGGTTTGTTTTTCTCAGAGAGTCCAGGTGGCCAGGGGGAGGCGGGAACATGCCAGAGTCCCCGTGTTCCAGCCAGTGCGTGAAGAGAAAGGGGCCTCAGTGCCTGAGCCATGCATCTGTCCACCTCGCCGTGGGCTGCCTCATAGGTCACATGTGGGAGTGTGGAGCAGGGAGGGAGGGGAGCATTCTGACAGCCTTCCTTTCTCCACCACACATGTACACAACCTCACACCAGCCCCTGCATCACCGGTCAGGGTTGAAGTTGGGCAATGCTTGTTATTTGCCTCTCTGTAAAGTTTAGATCTGAGGATATGGAACTAGCCAGGACTCTGAACTGGCACAAGAGAGCATGAGAATTGGGTCTTCTCGGGCACAGAGAAAGGATAGGGTGCCACCCAGCCCTCACCCCCATCATAAACAGCGTTGGCAGACCCGCAGGGCACCCCAGGCTAGGCACAGGTGCAAGCTTTCACTGTAGACTTCCTGTAGACCTCAACAGAATGCACCAGACAGAGGAGGTGAGCACATAAACCCTGAGGCCTGGGCGACACTCCCCTCAAAAAAGCAGGGGTCTGTGCCCTTTGCATTCTGTGAAGGGCAAGAGAGTTTCTGGATCCAAACTCTCTGGAGAACCTGCAGTATTGCTAGCACGGCACCAGGGGGCGACAACGCCCCTTATGGGGAGGGCAGTGGGAGAGGAAGCCTCTCCCTGCCGGTCCTTTTACTCCAATGACCTGCTGTGGGTGGACTCACAGACACCTCCTCGGGGTGACCTTATCTCACACCGCTTGGAGCCAGTCAGCACACAGAGAAGGCAGGTAGGACCAGAGCTTACACAGCACCTGGCCCAGCATCCTTCCCTTATATTAAGGCCCTGTGTGATGGCCTTGATTCAACCAAGGTCTCTAGGCTTCCTAGAACAGCTTTCTGGAACCCTGGTGCCCCATCCCTCCAGGACCCTCTCTGCTTCCTAAGAGACCCTTGTCTGTCACCTTCCAGTCCCCTCTGTCTCCCTTGCTCCTCCACAGTCTTGTTGCAGCTGCCACCTGCCCCTGGAGTGACATTCTGAGTTAGTGTAGGGGGCAAGGAGAAGGAGCAACTGCCACCTGTGTCTAGACCCACCCCCTGCTCTCCTTCCCCGGTCAGGACTTACAGGGGTGTCCCTCAGGATGGTGCTGAGCCTTCATTTCTCATTTGGACTGCTTCTTCTGTGCTCTCTGTGGGGTTCTCGGTACCCAGTCCCATGCCATGGTTTTCAGCACAAGGCCTCACTATTACTTAGGTAATTGGAGGGGTATGGCAGGCCCCATATATTCTTGGGGAGCTCTTATTCTGCCATCTGTCCCCTCTGCTACTTCCTCGGCTGAGACACTAGGGAGGCCTGGTTGGACTGTGAGAACAAGAGCTCTGTGGCCCAGGGAGGGGCTGCATAGATGTGTGCTCCCCTCTCCCTCTCAACATCTGCTCCTAGGTGATGAGATTCTAACTCATTCTTTCCTGACAGTTGCCACACCAATGGGCCAGAACTGCTCATAGGTTTCTAAGGCTGTAAATCTTTACAGAAGCATACTGTCACATTATTCTCTCAAGGAGCAGCTGGAGTTTGAGCCATTGACCTTTTTGTTAACCGCTAATGCTTTAAATATTGTACCCCCAAACCCACTGTCCCAAAGACTATTTTGACTCACAGCTGTAAATCTTAATGAGAAGAGACTGTCTTTCTTCCACGGAGTGATTGGTGGATTAAAATCACTGACCTTCCCATTAACAGTCCAGGCCACCAGAGCTCCCTTACTACACCACCAGGACTCCTTAATTAGAGTTCGGGGTGTGTTATTAACCGATTACTAATGGTCTGTAAGTGCTGTATTGGTCCAGAGGTAATCTGAGACATTTTCCTGGAGGAAATAGTATGTGAATTCAACCTAAATTCATCAGTTTTATTGGTTCAAAGCCACCAGATACTCTGCCGGGAAAGGAGGGACAATCTCCTCCTGTACCAGTCAGATCTGATCTGACGGTACACAGACACACATACACAAAATAAAAAATAAATAAATAAATGAATGAATGAATAAATAAATATTCATCAGTTTTATATAATCCACACAGCAGTCTTATTCCTGTTTTACACACAAAGAAACCGAGGCTCAGAGAGGGCCTTGCCCAGGGTCACATAGCTCACACCAGCACCATAATCTAAGATGTGATCACTGAATCAAGCCACCCTTATTATTAACACTCTGCTCTCTCCCATCCCCAAGGTGGAGGAGCAGAAGAAAAGGGCTGAGTATACCATGGGGGTAGTTAAAGGTCTTTGTCTCACCTCTGAGTGAAGTGAGACCAAGGAGGTGATCTGTTCACAGAAACCCTGGCTCTGGGAAGAGCCACACTGGTCCAGGAGAGAGGCTTAGGTAGGAGACAGGGTTTGCTCACAGGTTGTCAGGCAGCAGCACCCTGACTGGATGTGGAGTTGAGGACAGGTCTGTGACCATATGTCTTGCTTTTTAAAATGCAGAGAACAGAAGGTCCAAGAGACAGGTTCAAAGGAGCCCTAGGGGAAGGTGCTCCCCTGGAGAGCACAGCATGCAGGGCCTCTCTGGTCACCAGAGGTAAAAGGGGAGGTGTGGGGCCCCAGTGCCTGCGCCCTAGCGGCCAGGAGGCTCCTCCCCTGCTCCTGCAGAGAGCCCTTTCTTGGCTCCGACATAGAGGCTTCCCCCCTGCCTGCGCCAGTGCGCCCAGCACATGCCAGAATAGCTGTCTGGAGCTGGCCGCCGCCCACGCCCCAGCATCTCGCGGGTTAACAGCTTGCCTGTCTCTCCGCCCCCTTCCCCAGCTTGCTGACATTTTACAGAGGCGGGGGCGGTTGTGAACGGGGGCAAGCTGATTCCTGCTCCCAGCCCACATGGGCAGCCCACCCACAAAACCTGCTGCCCACCTATGGGAGGCTTCCCCCGGGGAGACCTTCCTTCCGCACTACACATGGTGCTCCTGCCTCAAGACAGTGGAAGGGACCCGCTCCTGGCTGGGTGCCACGGCGGAAACCCACCCAGTCTCACAGGGATGCCCAGTGAGCTCGTCACCCTCTGGGACCCGCTTTGATTTTTTAGTTTTAAATATATACATGTATATATGTATATATGTATATATGTATATATGTATATATGTTATATATGTATAAGTCTGAGATCTTTTTCATTTAGACTAAACAAATAATATAACACCACCACTTACCATTGCCATTAAGTCCATGCCACGTCACAAGAGCCCACGGCTCAGGGTAGACCTTCACCTCAGGGTTAGGGTAGCTGTAATAGTGACAGCAGCAGACTGCCACTTCATTTTCCCAAAGGGGCTTCGAAAGTTTGAACTGCTGACGTTTCAGTTGGAAGCCCAATGCTGGATTCCTTTCACTTAGCTTGGTTAGACCTTCACATTCTGACCTGTTTGCTTAGATAAAACGGGGGTCCCACTGTCTTCCTGCTGGGAAGAGGAAACCACAGTCTGATTCTGGTGTTTGCTGTTCTCAGGCCTGTTTGTGAGCAACTGTGTGGGTGTATGTCCAGAACGGTACAAAGCAGTGTTGCGGGTAGTTTTCATTCGAATTTAAATGGTATACCAAACACATTCTGAGCTTTAATTTTTCCTGGAACTTTGTGTTTAAGAAATCTCATTATCTATCTATTTTAACAGCCGCAGAGATTTCCTTCTCTTTTTTCTCAAACAGGACATTTAGGTTGTCTGTAGTTTTTTTACCATCGCAAGCAACCCTTCAGAGATTGTTCTGAATTCTTTAACCCTGCTGTCCACCAATATTTGGTGATGGTGGTTAGGGGTCTTGGAGTGGGCTCTGGCTCATAATGACCCTAAATGTAAGTGCAACAAGAAAAGCTTCCCTGATCACATGCCATCCTCACAGTCTCTGAAAGTCTGCATTGGGCTCCATCCCCCACCTACCAGGATCAGTGATAATCCTTCATTCATAATTCAACTCCCAACCTTCTGACCACATCACTCCCTTCTGTCCCCTAAAAGTCTTCCTTCAAAGCAACTGTCAGCTCCCAATGTCTGCTCCCCAGGAGGCCCCCAAACACCCCAAACAGTACTATCCCTGTCTTCCTTCCTTATGTACTTAAAACAAAAAGGAGACCTTGCCCACTGATCCCAAGCCATCCTCACAATCTCAGCCATGTTCAGGACCATTGTTGCAGGTTGTAGAGAATGTGTATCTTCAGCATAGGGGGTTATTGTCAAATTGTACCACTTGTCATTTATTGGCCTGGTAAGTTTCTTACTTGGTTACTACATACAAAGACTTTCACCTAACTGGCAACAGCCTGATGACACAGACAGGGTGTGAGTGCTATTTGTCAGTCAGTTAAGGAAATTGAGGCTCAGACAGGTCAGGAGACTCCGCTTGAGGTTGTGTAGCTGATCAGACCCCTGAACCTTTCATCCAAATCCAGTTCTTACCTTCAACCCCTGTGACCTCTCAGAGCCACTGAGGCATGTATTTCCTGCTGCAAAGACAGGGAGAGTCCTGTGGAAAATAGTCCCTTAGGGGACAGAAGGGAATGACATGGTCAGAAAGTAGAAGAGGGGGGAGTTGAATTTTGAATGAGGGAGCAAAGCTGCTCTTGGCAGATGGGGAATGGAGCCCACTGCAGACATAAGAGAAGGACTGTCACAAGAGAAGAGGGACATGGGGACCAGTGGGGGTCTGTATCAAAGGGGGCCCATGGGCAGGGGTATCGGTGTTCCCATTGAGGATCAGTTACAGTGTGTGCCTCTGAGACTCTGCAGCCTGGCAGTTCTGGTCTCCATGAGGCTAACCTGGAACCATTCATTTTTCCCTCCCCCCCCCCACTCCATTCACTCTTTCAAACCACCTCGGGCACTTCTAGCCCCTGGAGGTGCAATTACTAGCAGTGCAGTCCCAAGGGCTCACAGTCTGCTGGGGGATACCACTTTGTGAACCAGTGCTGACTCCCAAAATAACCAAGAGGGCTGGGCGTGGGAGAGCCAGCCTCCCCGGAGAGGGTCAGGGAAGAACTTCCAGGCAGAAACACTGGCTGAGCCAAGTCATAGAGGAGGAGGGAGAGTTCATTAAGCAGAAGAGGGGAGCAGGAAGTATTGCAGGGGGCTTGCTAAGATACCCACGGGAACTTTGCTTCACAGAAGCATCCAGAGGTGGCCTCCAAGTTCTAGCTCTGCCACCTTTTAGCTGCATGACCTGCATGAGGAAATGTACTTCACGCCCTTGTCCCTAATTTCTCATCTGTGAAATGGACATAATTTCACCAGTGGGCATAACTCACTCATTGCCATTGATTTGGAGCCAAATCATAGCTAACCCCCAGGGGGTTTTCAGACACTAACTGCTCATCTTGAACCTGCAGAGCAGATGGTGGATTCGAACCACCTGCTTTTGATTTGGCTGGACAACTCGTTACCCACTAGGCCACTGGGAGTTCCTAGGAATAATGGTACTGACTACTCATTTTTACAAGAATTTAGTGATTTAGTATTTGTAAAAACATTCAGAACAGTGCCTGCATAGAGTAGTTAGGTATGCATTTGGCAAGTAAAATATGAAGTATAGAGAGGCATGTGAGAGGCTGTAGAAGAGCTAACCAGGCCCCTCAAATCACTTCCTGAAGGACAGTGGAGAGCTGGGGAGGAGGTGGGACTTCAGCGTGAATTCTGGGGACAGCAGGAGTTGGGATTTTGTGTGGAGGTTCTAAAGGAATCATTCATTCCTTTAAGAGGTCACAGGATAAGAAAGAAGACACTGGGGGTATTCTATCAACATGCTCAGGGTTAGATTCCCTAGCCCAGCTCTGGAGCCTCTGAGGCGGCCCACCCACACCCCAGCCTGACATCATATCACCAGATCCTGTTGAGGTTTCATACAGAGTGGGCAGTGGCACCCAGCTTTCACTCTGGGGGCCCCTGGAGAGAAAGACTCCTATTGCCATCCCTTGTGCCTAGCAAAGAGAAGTGGCTGCATCAGCCTGGGCCCTGTGGTCAGCCAGGGGGTGCACTGCTCCAGGTGGAGGAAATCTCTCTCTTCCCTTTCCACAGGCCTCTCCCCCTAGAATTCTCTGTCCCTCCCCCCTGTGCTGGACATCTGTAAACACGGGATGCACTGCCAGGCACTGTGCTGGGCGTGCCAGATTCATTGGGCCTGGCCAGCCCTCACCTTCCACGAGGTGTGTGGACTTGAAAGGACCCAAATGGGTGGTGGTGTGGTGAGGGTGTTATCAGTGAAGGTGACGCCTTCCCTGGCCCTGGCAGCTGTGAGCAAGCGGAGTTTTGACAGGACATGAGGAGGGAGACCAGATTTTTAGGCAGAAAGTGCCAAGCACAGGAACTGTGAGCCGTGTATAGCCATTCTGGAGAGCAGAGGATGGATTGGTTGGGTCAGAATCCAGGCGTCCTCTCAAGGCCCAGGGGGCCAAGTCAGCACCAGGGTTACAAAAGTCACCTTGCAGGGCTGAAGGGCTTGGAATTCTCTCTGAAAACTGTCCTCTGAATCTGTCCGGGTGATTGGTGAGGTAGAACCTCCAGGCAGTAAAAAAATGGTTTTGCCTTTTTTTTTGCTCTGTTAACATTTATTTGATATGCAGAAACAATAGTGGTAAAGAGGCTGGAACCATGACACACAGCAAGACAGTGGCCCCAGCATGTCTGCTCAGCAGTCATCGTGTTCTCTCACACCTTCTCCGTGAAAACAAGGAGAGCAGGGAGAGTTGCTAATTTTATAACGTCATGACCCCAGAATGCATGTGCTTGTAATGTTCTTTTGGGAGAGAACACATAAAAGCCCCCTGCTGCCCACCCGGACTGTCTGAGGAAAACAGGTGTGCAGGTGTCCACACTGTGCACTCTTGTGCACATTTGCACTCTTGTACAGGCTGCTTGTTTAAAGGAACACTATTCTCACTCAAAAGGACACCTGGTAGAAAACACTTCAGACTTAGATATTTGGCAGACATTTTCTCAAAAATTACTGAAGAGAGCTTGTCACTTCAAAACAATGTCAACATTTGTTCCCAGAGAGAAAATGTAAGACTCCAAGGGACAATCTGAACTTTGGAAATGTCGTATTCAACTTCCTGAGCCTGACAGTTTCCCAGGGCAAAGGCTGCTCCGACAGGCTACACGGTGGTGCTCATCCTGTGTACTTCTTTGGGGTTCTAGAACAAAACACGCTGACATTTGGCAGATCTGCACGCCTCGCTAAATGGACATTTTCCGCTGACCAGTGCTATTGCAGAATTCAAGCTAGATCATGAGAAGTTCATTGGTTGAGTTTCCGAGTCCCTGTTGTAGCTAACCTTTAAAACCCTGCCACGTGTCTTGTTTTGGTGTGGTAGCAAGAACATCATCATTCAGATTCTGTCAAAAGCTGCTAGCCCGTTCTTCACTGTTCTAACTCCATGTAGCATTGTTATTAATTACATCCTGTTGAGTCAGAACCAACTCCTAACTGACCTGATAGTAAGTTTTCAGAGGCTCTAACTGGCATAGGAGATTGCCCATCTTTCTCCTGTCAAGCGGATTTGTGTCACTTGCCTTGGGATTGGCAGCTCACCTGCTTACCACTAGGCCACCAGAGCATCTCTCCATATCATTGCTGTTATTGTTAAGTGCTGAGTCGAATACAACTCATCGTGACTGTGAATCCTAATCTGAACCCTGTCCTGTGCTCTATCATCCTCATCTCTTTGACATGCTGGAGTCCATTGCTGAAGTCACCAAGTCAGTCCATCTTGTTGGGGGTCTAGGGTGGACCTTTTTCTTCACATCCAACCAAAATCCTACATGTATCTCAATAGATTGAACACAGAAGCAACTCTGAGAATCCAGCTTCCTACTCTGAAGCCAGATATTCAAGAGATTCATAGAAATTTAAAACAGTGCTAACAGCATGTTATTTCTGCCAGCCTGTAATGGGTTTGTTATTGTTTTCAAGTGAGTTAAGTATCCAAAGAGTTGTCAGTTTCATTTCTTTTTTTTTTATTTTATTAATTTTAATGAACATTTACAGATATTTTGGATTCCCATTCATTCATTCTTCTACTTTTCTCCCTGCCCATCCCTCCACCCCAGTTCGCTCCTCTCTTTGAAAAGTAAAAGAGAAATTCTTTCATTGGTATACAATACCTCCGCACCCTCCCCCCACCACCCCGAGTACACTCCACTATGCAACCTTAATTCTGGACTCTTGTGATAACCATAATACTCTATCATATATCACTTTTAAACCGTTCTCTCTGTCATCTGTTTCAGTGCAGTATACATAATTTATCCAGTTTTCCCAGTCTTACCCCAACCCTGATGTCAGTCCCATTCTACAGCAGTGGCACCATGCAGTATTTGTCCTTTTTTTCCTTTTTTTTTGCAGCATTTGTTTTTTTGTGACTGAGATATTTCACTCAGCATAATGTCTTCCAGGGTCACCCATTTTGAATAAATATTGCATGAGTTCCTTGTTTTTCAATGCCACATAGTATTCCATTGTGTGAATATACCACAGCTTCTCTACCCATTCGTTTGTTGATGGGCACATGGGTTGTTTCCAACTCCTTGCTGTTGTGAACAAAGCCGCGATAAACATGGTGTGCATGTCAGTTTCATTTTTCATACAATAAATGTTTTGTTGTTGTGTGCCATCGAGTCCTTTGCGACTCTAATGTTAGTGGATGTAAATTGCTTGGGGTCTTCAGTATTTGAGAATGTGAGGGGGCATTATGAAGGAGTCCTGGTGGTGCAGGGAGTTAATTATTGAGCCAGTGGCCAAAAGATCTGCATACAGACCGGCCAGCTGCTCCACAGGAGATAGATGAGGCAGGCTGCTTTCCTAACGACTTTCAGCTTCCGGGGAAGGAGACTGTGAGTCGGAACCTCCGCAGTGCCAGTGGGTCGGGTTGGTAAAGGGTCGTCATGAGTCAGAATTGACTAGATGGTAACTGGCTGGACTTTGGGGTTTTTTAAAAGGAGTTTGGAGATCTGGAAGTTGTAGACCCTGAGGAGCCACGGCAGGCGTGTGAGCCAGAGGTTATTGTTCCAGGCAGGGGGCTTGTGTGGCACCATCTGGCCTCTGCTGGCCATTCGTCAGCTTGGCACGAGCCAGGGCAGCTCGGAAAGGCGGACCCAGGGATCCCCCTGGACCGCCTCTGTGCCCAGGCAGCACCAGGCCCCCCTGTGGTCAGGTGTCTCCTCTGTTCAATGCAGAGGTGAAGCCCTCATGCAACAGTGACAGTGACAGCTCTTCTCTGCTCATGGTGCTGTGGCATTTGTGAGGTGCCCACCACTATTTTTGTGGTTGTCTTGTCTGCAGCCCGTGTGCTTAGCTGTCTCAGACCCCAGGAAACCCATCCAGAGGGCGTGAGCGGGCAGCAGGTGGCCATGTGGGCTCATGCGCAGCCTCTCATGTCCCTCCCCATCATCTTGGGCGCGGACTGGGCTGGCCTGGGGTAGGGCAGTGGGAGGGATCCCCCACAGTCCAGCTCAGGGAACTTGAGGAACTGGAGATGATGTCCCGCCCGCCTGCTTGCTGCCTGCCTGCTGCAGGGCCTGAAGCCACCGCTGGGAGAGGAAGTGCAGTCGTTACCAATCAGGTTATTTTCATAACGGCTGTCTCAGGCTGAGGGAGGCGGGGGAGTGGGCAGAGGCACAGACGCTCTGCGAGCTACTCTCCAAACTAGGACTTGCTCAGAGGCCAGCAGCCCGAGAGCAGGACAGCCAGGCCGACTGCCCAGGGGACCTCGGCCCCACCTGCTTGCCCACTCCTGCTGCACCCAGCCTTCCAGACCAGGTCAAAAGGGGCTCCCCCACCTCCCTTTCCCTCTGTGTGTCTGCTGGGGTGGGCCTGAGGAGGGCTTGGTCAAGCTGGGCCCAGGAACCACAGTCCTTCAGTTAGGGTCTCACAGTGCCAGGCTTCTGAAGCTGATGGAAAAGGGAAGGGGCAGGGAGAACCAGGAGCAAACATTAAGTGTCCTGGCCACCACCTTTACCGCCCCCCACACTTGTCCTGCAGCCATGGCCTAGCAGGCCCACTGCTTATTTCCGTCTGTTCTGCTCCGGTGGGGGTTTTTATTTGTGAGTGAAGGTCTTGGGGGAATGGGGACCCTGCCTCACCAGCCCCCAGGCTGGCCTGGGCAGAACAGGCCTCTTGTCCAGCTGTCCCAGCCTCCTTCCTCCCACAGGACCCAAGGCTGTGGGAGCAGAGAAACCAGAGGTGGCTTCTGGCCAGCAGCCCCCTGGGGAAGCAGCTCCAGGCTCTTGTTCTGAGCAGTCAGAAGAGGCTATGTACACCATTCCCAGCCTTATCCAGCTTGGGTGGGCACTTGGCAGAATCCCCAGGGTGTCCTGTGGCAGTCCCTCTGGAAGAGTCAGCAGCTGAGGGCTAGTATGGAGGCCGTGGGCATTCCTCAGCACAAGCAGACACTCAGGTGGCACTGTCAGGCTCTGTTCCTCATGTGGTGACCACTGGGCACTCCTTCCCCTTCTCGGGTTCCCACCCCCACCATCAGCAGAGATAAACCCTAGGAGATGGCACGAGCCACGTGCAGTGGTGCCTGTGGCTGGAGACAGGCCCTGCCCTGCCTCTCCTCTGCCAGCTACCTTAAACTTACCATCTCATCAGAGCCACCCTCATACCAGCCCTCTGAACTATGTGGCATGACCCCATTCTACAGATGAGAAAACTGAGGCTCAGAAAGGCTTACTGATCAGTAATGGTGCTTACACCATGGTAAATGCAGGTGCAGGATTCCAAAGACCTTAGGCTTTCCCTCTGGAAACTAGAATGGGATGTGAAGGACACTGAGAGGGAGACAGGAGTCCCCTCGTCTCTGACTAGCAGCTCACACCCATTCAGCTACCCGCAGTCACACTTGGTTGCTCTTCATCTGGTGTTCGTGGCCAGACCCCACTGTCCCTTGTTCTCCCACGGGCCCTGCCCTCACCAGGCCCCCAGCAAACAGCTGGATGTTGATGGAGGGGTCCTCTCAGCCCCAGTCCACTCAGGCTGCCCTCAGCTCCCCACCAGCAGGGCAAGGGGCACACATTTTGCCAGTGTCAGAGCCCTGTAGGGCCCCTCATTTGACCTTTATGTGTAATATGTTAGAGGTGAGCAAGCGAGAGGTAGAGGGAAGCTGTGTGGGGAGCTGGGCTCTGGGGACAGGCTGCAGAGGGGAGTCAGGCCCAAGACAGGCTGGCGGTGTGACTGGGAGAAACTTCAGCAGATAGGAAGTCAGGAGTCAGGCAGACCAGAGGGACGGAGGTTTCTGTAGAGACCAGTGGAACAGGAAGCGTGGGGCCTGAGAAATGGGGCATCTGGGAACACAGAGGGCTTGGAGAAGGACTGGTCACCCGCTCTCATATCATCCAGCCCTCAGACAAACAAGGAAACCGAGGCCCATGGTGGACAGCTTTGTACATGGCCACAAGGCCCAGGCTGGACGTGCCTCACTGTCCACTGAGTGATGTGGGCTCAGGCTTCCTGGTGGTGTGTTCAGGGTGGCCTCCTGTGACAGCACCTGTGAGTAATCGCTTACCAGTGTAGATCTGGGGTGGCTGACAGGCCCAGCCTGCCCCCCTCCCCCCACCCACAGAGCACCGGCAGCACCTCCCCCACACTGTCTGTGGCCTTTTGTTTTCTGGGTGACACTAGCATCAGGCGGTGTGTCCGGGTGACTAATCTCCTCCAGGCTGGGCAGCTGTCATAGGACAGCCTGACCAGCAGGCGGGGAAAGCTGACACCCTGGGGGAGCACTGGTCAGCCAAGTGCCCTGGCGACAGTGGTCAGGCGGGCCTTCCAGCTCCTTCCCCTGGGCCCCGAGCAGACCCCCAGGCAGGCCTGAACCTTGCCCAAGGAGCAATACCAAGTCAGGCCAACCTGGGTCAGGCCCCAGCTCTGCCACTGACAGGCTTTGTGGAACCTCTTCCAGCGTCATTTCCTCTCAATAATGGAGCTCGGGGCCTCCCCCTTCCTACAGGCATAGTAGGAGCCCTGAGCCTTTCACACTGTAAGTGGTCAGCAGGTGTACAGGTTGTCTTGTGATCTCTTCCTTAGCCTGTTCCTCCTGGGCCAAGAGGAAAGAAAGACCTGTGCTCTGCCCCATCGCTGGGGAGCGAAGGACAGACTTTGTTCTCAGGCAGACTTGTATTCTGCATTGAACTCTGGGTAGCTTGCCTCTCTGTGCCTCAGTTTCCTTATCAGTAACAGGTAATGCAATCCCTGCTCCTCTCTTAGCATCATACCACATTCTGTAGGGTATGATAGTAGGGGATTTAAGAGTGTTCCCTCTGACTGCGGCTCCACCACCCTCGAGCTCTGCCCTGGCCTCTCCCTGTCATCTGCCCATGCCGGGGACTGTAACAGGCAGGGACACGAGCCAGCCCATCTCCATCAGTGCTCACAGTAGCCAGGCCCCCTGCCCTGATCACCCCTCCCTCACTTCCCCTGCACTCCAGGGCTCGGGCCCAAAGCCCCCTGACCAGACCCTCAGGTTCAGTAACAAGTCAAGACTGTGTGGGCAGAGGGGTGGGCACGAAGCTGCCGGCCAGGCCTGACTCCACGCCCCTTCCCATTGCTTCACAGTCCCTAGCCACTCGGCAGCACGGCCTCGGCGTGCCCCTAGAGTGCCTGAGGCTGTAATCTTTGCAGAGGCTGACTGCCTCATCTTTCTCCTGGTGGGTGACTAACAAATTTCATCCGCTTACCCTTTTGCTTAGTGGCCAAATGTTTTAACCACTGTGCCACTAGGCTGAGTCCATGTACATGCCAAACCCCCTGCTGTTGAATCGGTTCCACTCATGGTGACCTTCCAGCTTGTATCCAAGGCTGGAAATCGTTACTAGCTCATCTTTTTCCTGTGGAGTGGCTGGTGGAGTCAAACTACTGACTTTGCACTTAACAGCCTGCTGCTTTACACACTAGACCACCAGGGCTCCTTCTAACATGCATTGCTGTTGTTAGGTGTCACTGAGCCCCATATTGTGCCTCTGACTTAGAAGGGGAGATGCTTGTGCAGAAGAGTCCTCCATCCGGCCCTCTGAGTCTCGGACGCTCCTGCACACCACAGGGCTCTTCTCTGGCTGGCCCCTTCCCCCAGCCACACCTCAGCCGTTTCCTCAGAGCCCTGTGGTCCCTAAGTCAGATGCCAGACCCTGTCCACTTCAAAGTGCTGAGCGAATCTAGGGTCTTCTCAGGCCCAAGTTTCTTTTCACAGAACCTCACTTTATTTTTGGGGCTTGGTTTAAGTTGTGTGTGGATGGGGCTAATCTGCCCCTTATTTGTGGCAAAACAAAGGTATGACCAGAGAAGACTTGCCCTAGGTCACCAAGCATCTGAGGCAACTCAGGAACTCATCCCAACTCCCAGCCTCCTTTTTCTTTTCCATCAGCTTCTGACATGGGCATTGAGGTCTTTTAGGCTTTGTGGGCATTGGTGCCTGGTTTAGGGGCACTGGGGTAGGAAGCCCAAAGGCCCTCTCTTACTCAACACTCTTGGCACTGTAGGTATAGCCTGGGCTGAGTCTAAATGCTCCCAACAGCTGTGAGTGTGGACTCCCCTAGGAATGTCCCGGGTCCCTTGAGCCTCCCTGTGTCTGGAGGTGGGAGGCCGTAGTTTCCCCCCTACTGCTCACAGAGAACCAGCTGTGTGTAAGAGGGACCAAGGCCTGGCCACGCTCCTGATGCGTCGTCTCTGTGCCCAACAGCCTCCATGGAGACCTTCTTTAGGAGACACTTCCAGCGGAAGGCTCCAGGCCCTGGAGAGGGGCAGCGGCGGCCGAGTCGTGTGGGCTTACCCACGAGCAAGGCCCAGCGCCGCTCCCCTGTTGGCCAGGCATCCTCCACGCTGGCCCAGCGGCGTCGCTCCAGCGCCCAGCTGCAAGGCTGCTTCCTGAGCTGTGGGGTGGGGGCCCTGGGCACTGGCCGACGCCGCTCCAGCACTGCGCCCCCTGCCTGCAACCCTCGCTTCACTGTGGACAGAGTGGCCACCTCTCAACCTGCCACGTTTGGGGCCCTGCTGCTGGCTGGGCTTGTGGGCATGGAAGAGGAGGAGACAGAGGAGGGGGAGAGTAGGGCCCAGGAGGAGGATGTGCAAACTGAGACATCGATTGCTACCAAGTCAGGGGACAAGAGACCAGAGTCGCCTCCACTCTTGAGTGCCAAGCCTCTGGTGCCCCGTTACCTACGCAGGTGCCAGGCCTCACGCCTACTCCCAGCTGATATGGTCTATGACCCCACTTTCTGGGGCCTGCAGGGCTGCTATCGGCGCCTCAGCCAGCATCGGCCCACAGGCCAACACCCAGGCCCAGGAGGCCGAAGATCTTCTGGGACCACGGCCTGCCTGGCTTTCCCCAGCCGTGTGTGCCCACTGTCCCGCCGGCGCCAGGTGGCCCTGCGGCGCAAGCCTGCCAGACCTCAGGCCTGGAGCACCCTGTTTGCGTAGGTATAGCGGTCACCAGAAAGGCAAGTGCAGCAGCCCCCAAAGGCCAGGCAGGACCAGGCCCTGAGGCTCTGCTGGCCTGCAGGTGCCAACTAGGACCAACCCCAGGCAGAGTCCCGGGCCAGCACATCTCAAAGGGCCATAGAAGCCTATCAGAGTCTTGGCCTCTGTGGGGTCCTCTGCCTTCCCTCCTCCTCTCCCTTCCTCAGCCTTGAGCAAACGAACCCCAGGTGGTGAGGAAAGAAGAAGGCCTCTAGGCCCTGCAGGCTGGCCTCAGCTATCCCCTCCCCTGTAGGAAAGCCATCACCAAATCGGGCCTCCCACACCTGGCACCCCCTCCACCTGCACCTGGGGCTCTGTGTGGCGAGTCAGAGCGGCAGATCCGGAGCACTGTGGACTGGAGTGTGAGTGATGGGGCCTGCAGATGCTTTGGGGCATGGCAAACCAGAGCCCAAGCTTTGCTGAGGAGAGAGGGTGGGAGGGCAGTGTGGGGTAGGCAGGTGGGCAAGGCAACAAGTGTGCACTGAGCATGTCCCTCTCGTGTCTAGGAATCAGCAGCATATGGAGAGCACATCTGGTTTGAGACCAACGTGTCGGGGGACTTCTGCTACGTTGGGGAGCAGTACTGTGTAGCTAAGATGCTGGTGAGTGAGCACTATGTGGCACGCTGCCCCCTGGTGGCGGAGCCAGGCCTAGATGCCAGGTCGATCACCTGGGGGCCTGACTCAGCCTGTCTGGGAATGGGGCCTGCCTGTGACTTGAGTGCCTGTCGTGGGCCGCCCAAGGAAGGCCAGAGAAGCGGGGAGGTGGAGGGCTTTGTCTTATTGCCAGGAGCCAGGATTGGAAGTTCTCTGTATACAAGGGGCTCAGGGGCCCTTGCTGTGTCTCTCCTGCAGCAGAAGTCCGTGTCCAGGAGGAAGTGCGCAGCCTGTAAGATCGTGGTACACACGCCCTGCATTGAACAGTTAGAGAAGGTGAGTGTGGCCCGGCCTGGCCAAGCCGCCTAGGATACCTGCTCACACACGGACCCACGTAACCACATCACCTGCCCACCATACATAACGGTAACGAGTGGTGTTTGAATCCTGCCTCTCCTCTGTATTATTGGTGATCTTGGCAAGGGGCTTTATCTTTCTGCGCCTCAGATGTCTCATCTGTGAAATGGAAGATGTCATAGTACTTGCCGCGTGTGGTTGTTGTGAAGATTAAATCAGATAAAGTGTTTCTACACATGTTTACTGCTGTTGATTTTCTTTTTTTATTGAAATTACCATGCAAGTCATCCATTGAAAATGTATGGTTCACTGGCTTTTAGCATATTTAGAGTTATGTAGTCATCACTTATGCAGTCAATGTTAGAATATTTTTGTTACCTCCAAAAGCAGCTGCTTTCTCCTCAGCCATCACACCTCAATGTCTCCAGTCCCCCCAGCTCTAGACAACTACTAATCTCCTCCTTCTCTCTAGATATATTTGTCCTAGATGTTTCTTGTAAATGGAAAGATACAAAATGTGGGCCTTTGTGTCTGGCTTTTTTCACTTAGCATGTTTTCAAAGTCTGGCCATATTGTAGCATGGAGCATTTCCATTTATTGCCAAATAATATTCCATTGTATGGATACACCACATTTTGTTTATCCATTCATCCATCAGTTGACGAACATTTGGGTTGTCTCTACTATCTAGCTATTATGAATACTGTTGCTGTGAGCAGGATTTTTGTGAACATGTTTCCAGTTTTCGTGGGCATATAAGAAGGAGTGGAACTGCTGGGTCCTAGGGGAAGTCTGGCTTTGGGAAGGACAGCCAGGTAGATTTCCAAAGCATCTGCACCATCGACACATTCACACCAGCCGTGTATGAAGATCCTGATTTCTCCACATCCTTGGCAACATATGTTATTATCTGATTTCTGTTTGAGCTGTGCTACTGAATGTGCAGTGGTATCTCATTGTGCTTCTGTTTGCATTTTCCTGATGGTTAATGATGTTGAGCATCTTTTTTATGAGCATGTTGACTATTTGTAAATCTCTGGAGAGCTGTTAGGTCCTCTGCCCATATTTAAAATTGCATCATTTGTCTTCATTATTGAGTTGGAAGAGTTCTTTATATATCCTGGATCCTAGCCCCTTTGTAGATAGATAATTTGCAAATAAAACATTTCCCGCTTAAAGGTTACCTTTCGTTTTCTTAGGTGTCCTTTGAAGCACAAATGTTGCAAATTTTCATGAAGTCTCATTATTGTTGCTGTCCGTCCAGTGTCCTAGGAAACTGTACCTGCTGCTGTTGTTGATCTTCACCCTGAACTTCAGCTGTAGGAGAAGCAGCAGGGTAGCACCCTCAGAAGGTTTGGCAGCTTTAAGACATTATTGTTGTTGTCAAGTTGCTTCTGGCTCATAGTGACTAAAGGACAGGCTTGAATGCCTCACAGGGCTTCCTAAGCTGTGATCTTCACAGAAGCAGTTTGTTGGGGTTTTTCCCCAACCGGTTGGTTTGAAGTGCCAGTCGTTTGATTAGCCCATCAGGTGCTGAACCATTGTGCCACTAGGCTCCTTAAAGAAGAATTTTAGAAGCTGATTCTTTGTCAGGTGGTTTTCTGTGCACTTAATTGTGTTCATCCGAAACCTTTACCAAGACCAAGAGACTGTTGTGCAAATAGAGGAGGGGGACACTACATGGTTTAAAATGAAGAAAGGATACCTCCCTGGCAGGGGAGATACCATGATTGTGAAAGTGGTTTTCCCAGGGCGAGGCTTATCCTTTGCACTGCAGATGTGCTGATCCCTGCAATTTCTCCAAGTGTGGGAAACTCGACTGCATCAATTAAGAAGGAAGTGCTTCAGGGTTATATTCTCTTTCCAGATCAGTTCAGTCTGTATGCTGAGCAAATTATAAGATAAACTGGACTCTATAAAGAATGTGGCATCAGGATCAGAGGAAGACTCACCAGTACTCTGTGATACAACCTTATTTGCTGAAAGTGAAGAGGACTTGAAGCACTTGTTGCGGAAGATTAGCATTTAATATGGATTGTATCTCAGTGTCAAGAAAACAAAAATTCTTAACACTTGGACATATAGGCAACATCATGATAGAAAGAGAAAACATTGAAGTTGTCAAAAATGTCAATATTTTACTTGGATCTACAATCAGTCAATACCCTTGATACCAGCAGTCAAGCAAACAGGAGCTGTATTGCTCTGGGGAAGTCAGCAGTCGGGGACCTCTCCAGATTATTGAGGAGCAATGATGTCAGTTTGAGGATTAAGGTGTGCCTGATTCAGGCCATGGACTTTATGATCACCTGCTGTGCATCTGAGAGCTACACAATGAATAAGGATGACAGAAGAAGAATTGATGCCCTTTGAGTTATGGTGTTGGCGTGCTGAATATCCCAAGATTGCCAAAGAACAAATAGGTGTTAGAAAAGTGCAGCCAGAGTGCTGATGATAAAACTTCATCTTACGTACTTCAAGCATGTTTCTAGGAGAGGCTGTTCCTTGGAGAGGGACATCATGCTTGGAATAGACAGGATTGGCAAAAGAGAGCAAACCCCTCAAACAGATTGTCACAGTAACTGCTACAGTGGGTTCAAGTGTGTCAGGGAGTGTGAGGATGACACAGGATAGGATGGGGTTCAGATTTGTTGTTCATACCTGACTGGACAGCACCTAACAACAACTAACACACCTTCCCCTATAATGTGAGCTCCTCAGGGCATGGCTTGTTATCTCTGCCACACAGAGTGGGATCCACTCAAAGTGGAGAGGCCGAATTAGTCAACTGTGCCATGACACCAATTTATCAGTGTCTGAATTAGTGCTTAGAAGAGGCCTTGCTGAGGCCCAGGCTGGTCCTTAGCAGCTCCAAAGCCTGTGCTGTGTTCCCTGCACACACCCTTAACAAGACCTTTCCCTAAGAACCCTTACACACAGAGTGTCTGCACCAAGGGACATTCCCAGACATTGTGCTTCTAGAGGAGAGAGAGGGAACGCAAGGCCTTTGGGCCATCTCTGCACTTGAAGCAGGGGACACAAGGGGTGGCTGTGGACCATCAGGCCTCCCCAGCCTGCAGGAACCCAGACTAGCACACAGCATGTCCCTGAGATTAGAAATGGCATGAGCCAGGCTAACCTGGCCTGAGACCCCAGCCCCTGAATTAGAACAAGCTTAACTTCTTGTTAGTTGTCATCAGGGCTCAGTGCCTGCCTGTGCCTGAGCTGGGAGTGCTTGAAGGCTAGGAAGAACATCCCAATAACCAATAATCAAAACCAGAGTCCCATTCTCCCCTCCTTCCAGCAACTGGGTGGAGGAAGGAAAGAGTCCTGGCCAGTGGGAAGGAGGCAGGAACACAGGAACATTCCGCTATGAAGGTGTCTCACATTCCTGGGGCCCAGGATGAACTGGGGTCAATCCCACCACCTTGCGTTAATAGCTGTGGGTGACCCTTTCCCAGAGGGGTGACCATCTGACTGGCCCCGAAAAGCACTGATGTCTTGGTGTCCATTGCACTGTTTCACAGATCAATTTCCGCTGTAAGCCCTCCTTCCGGGAATCGGGCTCCAGGAATGTCCGAGAGGTGAGTGCCCCCTCAGGGTTGGAGTCTGGAGACCTCGCTGCAGTCGTGCCACAGTGCCACCAGGGGGCGCAGCTCCTTCCATCTGCTGGGCTTCTGGGAGATGCAGGGCTGAGAAGTGACCCCCACATCCTCCTAGCTTTCTCTGCTGAGTTTTTCAGCACCCTGGGGAAGTCTCAACTTTCTTTTTTTATTATTTTTTAAAATAACATTTTTTATTTTCATTATGATTTTACCAAAAGTTTATAGAAAAGTTAGATTTTCATTCATTCATTGTTGAACATTTTTACCCTCTCTTCTTCTCTTTTCTATCCCCTAGTTAACTAATTTTGTTTTTTAAAAAATACTGATTCATTGTTGTAAAGTCTCAACTTTCTAACCCTCTCACCTCATACAGTGCCCTAGCCCCCTTTTGACATAGTGAGGGTGGTACTTAGTGAGTCAGGCTGTGGACACTTCGCCGCTGCCCCCAGTGACCCTTATGTCCTCTTCTGCCAGCCCACCTTTGTGCGTCACCACTGGGTCCACCGACGACGCCAGGATGGCAAGTGTCGGCACTGCGGGAAGGTGAGCGGTCTTGGCCCTTTTCTGACCCCCGACCCACCTACCCTGGCCCTGCTGGACCAAACACCGTGTTGTGTGGACAGTGCGGCCTGGGCATGACTATGACCCAGAGCCAGGGGCCAGACTCGCTTCTCCTGGTAGCCAAGTCGATCCTAAAGCTCAGGAGGCCCTGCCCTTGTGCCTGAGCTGAGGGGAGAGCAGGGAGGGCCTTCCCTTCCCGTGCAGTGTGTCTGTCTGAGGCCATGGATTCTCCCCCCACCCCCAGAACACCCTGTCGATGTCTCTGTCCGCTCAGCAGGTCTTAGCTGCTGTGCCCACGCTGAGCCGGGCGATGGTGCTGCCGCCTGAAGACCAGTGTGCTGGCCACAGTCTCCGAGGCTGACCTCCTGGTCAGAACCCCTGTTTGGTTCTAGTTGTCTGTTCCCTCAGGAAATCTAATTTCTGAAAGGTGTTGAGGTCTTGTCTCCCTTCTCCCATTAATACCCAGCACAGTGCCTGGCACACAAGCCCTCAGTAAGGGTTGGTGAAATGAACACGGCAGTGAAGGTGAAAGGTTCTATAAAGAGAAGCATACAAGAGGGCCCAGCCAGATCTGGGGGTCCCGAGGCAGGGTCTCAGTTAGCTCTGTGGATCCTCTTCAGCCGGGTATGCCCACATGTCCACTCCCCACATTTCACAGCTGCAGGTAGGCTGCAGAACCATCTGGGGTCTATTCGATCATCAGCTTGCACCGCTACCCTCCATGGAGGAGGGTAGTGCCAGGGTTCTCAGCCAAGCCCCTGGTAACAACATTCCCATTCCCCCTCAGGGCTTCCAGCAGAAGTTCACCTTCCACAGCAAAGAGATTGTGGCCATCAGCTGTTCCTGGTGCAAGCAAGCAGTGAGTGGACCCCGGCTGCCCCACGGGCTGCACTGGGTCTGGGTGCTGTTGGACCGGGGTCCAGGTGCCAGCACCACTGCCTCAGCTTCACCGTCCCTCCCTCCAGTACCACAGCAAGGTGTCGTGCTTCATGCTGCAGCAGATCGAGGAGCCCTGCTCGCTGGGTGTCCACGCTGCCGTGGTCATCCCGCCCACCTGGATCCTCCGCGCCCGCAGGCCCCAGGTGGGTCCACCCTTGACACTCTGCCGCCACCCACATAGGGTCCCCCAGACATCCCATCCCACCACCTTGTCCCCAACATCTCTGCTCCCTTTGCAGAACACCCTCAAGGTGAGCAAGAAGAAAAAGAGAGCGTCCTTCAAGAGAAAATCGAGCAAGAAAGGGCCTGAGGTTGGTCCTGGGGCTGGCAGGCAAATGGGAGGGGAACCACAGTGGGAGGCCTCCTAGTCCAAACACTGAGCCCTTGGGGGTGGGGCTGTCAGCTCAGCTTATGAGGGTCAGTTTGGGCCTTGGGGCCCCTGAGACAAGCAGCTGTTTAGATCTGCATTGTCCCTATGGCTGGGCTCACTAAGAATCAGGCCCCAGAGGTGTTCTGTGAGGCTGGGCTGAGGGGGACAGCCTCCTCCAGGGGTTCCTGGGAGGGGTTGATCCTGCAGGCAGGAAGGAACCTTACATCTCTCTATCTCCAAGGAGGGCCGTTGGAAACCCTTCATCATCAGGCCCACCCCATCCCCGCTTATGAAGCCCTTGCTGGTGTTTGTGAACCCCAAGAGCGGGGGTAACCAGGTAAGTACACCCTTCTCTCTCACTGAGAGCTGAGGGGGTAGTTCGAGGTCAAGCCCACTACCCAGCAGCTCTGTACAGGCTCCTTGTTGGACGTCTGCCCATGCACTGTTCCCCAGGGATTTTAGAACATTCCCTGCCTTTTGGGGCCCCACCTCAGCCTCATCCTTCTCCTCACTTTCCGCCCTGACTGTCCCCTCCCTGTCTCCCCTTCCCACTGTCCTCCACCCACTCCCCCACAGGGCGCTAAGATCATCCAGTCCTTCCTCTGGTACCTCAACCCCCGGCAAGTCTTCGACCTGAGCCAGGGCGGGCCAAGAGAGGCGTGAGTACAGGCCAGGACATGGGGCAGTGGGAGGCTGGCCCAGCTCAGCCATGGTGCTCACACCCCGACCTCACACCTGTCTCCTCACCCCAGGCTGGAGATGTACCGAAAAGTACACAACCTGCGGATCCTGGCCTGTGGGGGTGACGGCACGGTGGGTGCTCGGGGCCTTGGGGTCTGGGCTGACACCTGGACTTTCTGTGGCCTCATGGCCTCCTGCTCTGCCCTCTCAGGTCGGCTGGATCCTGTCCACACTGGACCAGCTGCGCTTGAAACCACCACCCCCTGTTGCCATCCTGCCTCTGGGTACTGGCAATGACTTGGCCCGGACCCTCAACTGGGGTGGGGTAAGAGCCCACGGGCAGGCAAGCATCTAGGTGCTGGCTGGGCAGTGGGGTGTCTTCAACCGTGGTGACAGCTCAGTCCCTGTGTCCTTCCCCCAGGGCTACACAGATGAGCCCGTGTCCAAGATCCTCTCCCACGTGGAAGAGGGGAACGTGGTGCAGCTGGACCGCTGGGACCTCCAGGCTGAGCCCAACCCTGAGGCAGGGCCTGAGGAGCGGGACGAGGGCGCCACCGATCGGGTAGGTCAGCCAGGTGGGCCTGAGCTAGGGGCCTCCCCACACCTAGATGTCTAGGTTCCCAGGGTTCCCCCTGCCTCTCTAGCTGGTGAGGTCCTGGCAGGGTACTCTTTCACCCCAGGCACTTAGGGAAGGTGATCAAGAGGCTGAGAGTGGAGCAGGAAAGAGCAAAGGTGGAGGGGCGGTGAGCCGGGTCACTGATGATGTGTTTTTATTAACTGGGCTGGGTGGTGCCTCAGGAGGAACAGGGTCTGCCAGGCCCCACGCTCATCTCAGTCTGGGCCCTTTTCCAGCTGCCTCTGGATGTCTTCAACAACTACTTCAGCCTGGGCTTTGATGCCCACGTCACTCTGGAGTTTCACGAATCTCGAGGTTGGCAGCCTGGGGATGCCGAGGGGGGAGGGCACACCAGTGTCCCCTCGAGAGTCAGAACTGGCTCCCACCCCAGTCATTCCCAGCCCTCTGACCTCACCACAACCTCGGAGGAGCAGCTGATTGCACCTCCTCTCTTGTTTCCCCCACAGAGGCCAACCCAGAGAAGTTCAACAGCCGCTTCCGGAACAAGATGTTCTATGCCGGGGTGAGTCTGGGCCCTCTATCACTGCCTCCCTATGCTGCCCAAATTTCTCAGCCACAGGTGGTACGCGAAAGTCCCAGTCACCAGTTAGTGACACCTCTGCCTCCCACAGACAGCCTTCTCCGACTTCCTGATGGGCAGCTCCAAGGACTTGGCCAAGCACATCCGAGTGGTGGTGAGCGTAACAAGGCCTAGGGGGCAGCAAGAAGGGGGCCACCTCCCTGGTGACCTGGCCCTGACCTCCCGTTCTCACTTCCAGTGTGATGGCGTGGACCTGACTCCCAAGATTCAGGACCTGAAACCCCAGTGCATCGTTTTCCTGAACATCCCCAGGTGAGGAAGGCAGGATCAGGGACAGCCTGCCATTTTCATCCCGCCCAGTCTGGCCCCTGAGCCTCTGCTGCCCCCTCCAGGTACTGCGCGGGCACCATGCCCTGGGGCCACCCTGGGGAGCACCATGACTTTGAGCCCCAGCGGCATGATGATGGCTACCTCGAGGTCATTGGCTTCACCATGACATCCCTGGTGAGTGAGCAAGACAGGCCACCTGGAGGCCCAGACTGCCAGCTTCTTGACGGAGAGGATCACCCTGTCTTTATCCTCAGGGCCCTACCCCTACCTGCCCTGTCTGACTTGAGCTCCCTCTACTGTAGGCAGCGCTGCAGGTGGGCGGGCACGGTGAGCGGCTGACGCAGTGCCGGGAAGTGGTGCTCACCACGTTCAAGGCCATCCCAGTGCAGGTAGATGGGGAGCCCTGCAAGCTTGCAGCCTCCCGCATCCGCATTGCTCTGCGCAACCAGGCCACCATGGTGCAGAAGGCCAAGCGGCGGAACGCCACCCCGCTGCACAGCGAGTATGTCCCACCCTCGCTCCCATTTGCTCTGGGTTGGACAGGAGCCAGACACTTAATGCCCTGGCTTTATTTCCCTGGCTATGCAGGGGCTGGCAAAGCCCCCACCCTTGACCCTCACTCAGACTGCTGGGAGTAGAATGGCCTCCCTGTGAAGTCTAGCCTGGTTCCCAGCCCTGCACTGGCACTCTGGGGCAGAGTCTGTCGCTAAGCCACACTCCTGTCCCCACCCCTCAGTCAGCAGCCAGTGCCTGAGCAGCTGCAGATACAGGTGAGCAGAGTCAGCATGCACGACTACGAGGCTCTGCACTATGACAAGGAGCAGCTCAGAGAGGCCTGTGAGTGGAGCTGGGGCAGTCCCTGAGGGCAGGACCCCGGGCAGTGCCAGCTGCTGATGGTCCCGTATCCCCTCCAGCTGTGCCTCTGGGCACTGTGGTGGTCCCGGGAGACAGCGACCTGGAGCTCTGCCGTGCACACATCGAGAAGCTCCAACAGGTGAGAAAGGGGCTGGCAAAGAGGGCCTCCTCCCTCCCCACACGTGTGTCCCTTTGCCCCTGCTCCGCGTCCCTCCCTGTCCCCAGCTCACTCTCAACCCCATACTTGGCTTCTTTCTCACAGGAACCTGATGGTGCTGGAGCCAAGTCCCCTATGTGCCAGAAACTGTCCCCCAAGTGGTGCTTCCTGGATGGTAAGTCCTGCCCTCTCCTAGGTGGGGTCTGAGCTGGAGAATCAGAGGACCTGGGCCTGAACAAGGACCCCCCTCTCTTTCCACAGCAACTACTGCCAGCCGCTTCTACAGGATCGACCGGGCCCAGGTGAGCCACTCTTACACCCAGGGACTGGGTAGGCCCTCTCCCACCTTCCCTGTCAGCCAGGCTGGCCTCTGCCTTCTCACACCCATGGTGCTCACACTTGTCTGAGGTCATTGGAGGTCATGGCACTGCCCTCCACGCTAGAGAGTGCAGGACTGGTGCCAACAGGCAAAGGGGGCCCATTCCCCTAAGCTGAGCCAGGTGGGTGAACAGGCCTTGAAGCATAGGTGACATGTGGGGCCAGGGGCCAGGTCACCCACGTTGAGGTATCATGGTGGGAAGAGGCCCAGCATACGGTCGGGCAGTGCTATGGTGGGAGCAGGATCTGACGAGGCCACCTAGCCTGGCCCACAGCAAAGGCTTTTCCAGGTTTGCCTCCCTTGTTTCACCCCACCGTCATGTTCCTAAGGCCTCCGAGCCTCCACCCTGACCCGACCCTCCCCTGACAGGAACACCTCAACTATGTGACTGAGATCGCCCAGGACGAGATCTACATCCTGGACCCTGAGCTGCTGGGGGCATCGGCTCGGCCTGACCTCCCCACTCCTACCTCCCCTCTCCCCACCTCCCCCTGCTCACCCACGCCCCGGTGAGTCCCAGCCCCTACTTCTTCCCGATGCCCTGGTCACTCCTGAACCCAGCCCAGCCCCTTCCCTGAGCCCATGCGGACTTCTGGCTAGCTTTCTACTGGCCAACAGGCAGCAACAAAGCGAACCAGGCCCAGCTTGCCTGCCTGCCCCCCTCAGAATTCCAGGCTTGCCCATCTGTCCACTCAGAGACCAGGGCTCCTTCTCTCTCTTCTGTCTTCTCTCAAGTCCTATCAGCTCCCTCAGCATCCAAACACCCCTCCACAGCTGCCACCGCTGGCGGTTGTACCTGTGTCCCGTGCCACCTACAGCCATTCTTCACCCAGCGGCCTCGAAAAGTGCAGACCAGCCTGGGCCACCCTCAGCAGGCCTCAGGCCACTGGTGCTGAGCCCGAGTCTGGCTGACTCTGACCTCCGACCTCCCCAGGGCCTCTCCCCTGGTCAGCACAGGCTGGCCCCATGCACCTCTTTGTTCTCTGAGGCCTCGAGTTGGCCCCCTTCTGGACTTCTGCTGAACCCTCTGCCTAAGAGCCAACAGCTTCCTTCACAGATCTGTCCCCATTCAAGTCTCGGCTGGGCCCCCTTCCTCAGAGGGGTCTTCTTGGGGCCCCATCTGAAGTTCACCCTCTCCCAGTCTTCTGATGGCACGACCCTGTTTTGTGTTCTCAGCACTTCTGTATCTCAGAGTATGTCTTCATTTCTCCTTGTGTTTCCTGCACTAGAATGTAAGCTCTCTGAGAGCAAGTCCCCTCTCTGTCTCATTCACTGCTGTACCCTGGTCTCTAGACCAGGACTTGGTATGTCATAGGCACTCAATAAAGTGTTCAAAGAGCGAAGGGTACCTGGCGGGGCTGGGTAGGGGGCCATCGGCCTTACTGGTGTGTCCCATCTCATCCTGCTTTGTCTGCAGGTCACTGCAAGGGGATGCTGCACCCCCTAAAGGTGAGGCCTGTCCCTTAGGCGCCCTCTCTGCCTGGCAGGAATGAGTCTCCCCGGGGTGGGAGGGGGCACCCATACACAGCCTTAGCCTCACAGGGAGGGTTCGCATTCAAGCGTCTACTCCTGCGTCTCCCCGGGGTGGGAGGGGGCACCCATACACAGCCTTAGCCTCACAGGGAGGGTTCGCATTCAAGCGTCTACTCCTGCGCAGTGTGGCTTGTCCACGCGTGCCCACACAGGCCACACAGAGGGTAATGGGCAGGTGTTCTGTGCAGGTGAAGAGCTGGTTGAGGCCGCCAGGAGGAACGACTTCTGTAAGGTACCAGCCCTGGGGCTGCCTGAAGCCTGGAGAGTGGGGCTCGGGGTTGGGCCCAGATGGACCTGTTCTGGTACTGGTGTGTATGGTCATCTGTGGGGTCTCTGCAGGGACTGTGCAGTCTCCCTTGCATATGTCCCTATCCAGGCTGTAATAGGTGGCTCCTGACTTGGGGTCCAGAAGGGTCTTTTTCTTCATCCTGCCCTGTGCATATAAAGTAGCAATCTTTGAGGAGCCACAGGCCCCAGGGAACAGTGATCAGTGGATACACAAGCAAGGTGTCCTACCCCTGGCTCTCCACAAAGGCCCCCACATAGGTCCCCAGAGAAGGATATATGTGGGCAACAGGCCCTGTGCCAGTGACCGGTGGCTGGAAGGAGGGGAGTCCAGTGGTGCCCCAGCCCACCCTGCCTTCCACTCGTAGCTACAGGAGCTGCATCGAGCAGGAGGTGACCTCACACACCGGGATGAGCAGAGCCGCACGCTCCTGCATCATGCGGTCAGCACCGGCAGCAAGGATGTGGTCCGCTACCTGCTAGACCATGGTGAGCTGAGGGGCAGGGCAGGGTGGATGGAGAGGGGGCCACCAGGCCCCTTTGACCCCCCCCCCTCTCCTTCAGCCCCTGCAGAGCTCCTTGATGCTGTGGAGGAGAAGTAAGTATGAAAGGCAGAATCCTGGGTTACCCTGGAAACCACTCTGCCTCCAGTCCCTTAAGCCATCCTCTGGGCCACCCCCTTGCCCCAGCACCCTGAGCTTTGAGCCTTTTCTGATGGCCCTGGGAGGGGAGGCAGACGGGAGGCTCCCAGAGACTGGCTGAGGTCCGCAGCCTACCCCTGCTCCCCCAGCGGGGAGACATGTCTACACCAGGCCGCAGCCCTGGGCCATCGCACCATCTGTCACTACATCGTGGAGGCTGGGGCCTCACTCATGAAGACAGACCAGCAGGTGAGCAGGGAGCCCGGCAAGGCCATCCCCACCCTCCCAGACTAGGCCTGTGGGGCGTGGGTGGCCTGTGGAGATTGAAAGCTGGTCCTGGGGAAACAATGCCAGCAGGTCCCCCCTCGGGCAGGCAGGAGGGAGCCCCTGCCCTCTCTGAGCCCCCTCTGTCACAGGGCGACACTCCCCGGCAGCGGGCTGAGAAGGCGCAGGACACAGAGCTGGCCGCCTACCTGGAGAACAGGCAGCACTACCAGATGGTCCAGCGGGAAGACCAGGAGACAGCCGTGTAGCCGTGAGGCTGAGGCGGCAGCCGAGGGACAGTGTCTGCAGCGGGACGTGCACCCTCCCTGTCCACCTCACTGCCACATTCCACTTGGACACCACCACGGGGGGACCCAGGCCCCAGGGAAGGAGCCCCGTGCTGGCCGCCCAGACCGAGGGTGAACTCTGAGGAGCTGGGGGGCTTGGCGTCTGCCGGGAACCTCATATGGGAACAGGAGACGCCAGGATGGCCTCACTCAGCAGGCGGTGCCCTGTGGGAGTTAGGGCGAAGGAGGGCAGGGGGCTATGACCCTTGTCATGGACGAGCCAGGGACGTTTTCTGAGCCACCTGGTCCTGTGGGGCCCCCTCACTCCCTGACCCATCTTGCCAGGCCCCCTCCCGGAAACAGCCTGCCGCATCTGCCTGCCCGCCCTGCTTGGCACCTCCTCGTGACCCTTACCCAGTCGTTTCTTTGGGACTGTGTAGCCTGGGGTGGGGGTGGGGCTCCGGCCGTGACATGTTTACAGCTGGGTGTGACTCAGTAAAGTGGATTTTTTTTTTCCTTTTGACTCTCCTTTTTTTGGGGTGCAGGGAGGTCGGAGGGACACATAGGTGCAGTGGGTTAGTCTCGGGGTGAGGAGTGGACCCTGTCGACGTGGACACGGTCCCAATTCGGGAGACTTCATAATGTTGGGGTAGGGTCGGGGCCTGCCCAGGAGCTGACCTCTGCCCAGCAGCGGGGGAGGGGCGGCTTCCTCCGCTTCCCGCTTCCCGCTGGGCCGAACAATGAAAGTGAAAGAGAGGGGGGCGGGAGGCCCCCTCCCCGTTACTGCCTCGGGTCAGGAATCCCGTGCAGTGAGGCCTGGGGCGGGAGGGGGTGGCTGGGTCTGGGACTCCTCAGACGGCCTGTCAGCTTCGGGTTTTCCAAAACCCAGGCCTGAGGCTCCTCCTCCTAGGGGCCACCCCTGCTCCCCTCTGCTCCGCGGGGAGCCGCTTGCGCCCCCATCCCGGTCTTTTCTCGAGTTTCTATCTCTGGGGCCCCCCCAATACTAAACAGACACTTGCACTCCTGCCCTGTGGACAAGCGGGGTAACCCGGGCAGCGAGGGTCGTGTGATGCCGGCCGTGCACCCACCCGGACACAGGGCGCCAGGGCCAGGGCCACCAGGGCGGTGGACACGGGCTCGGACACAGGGCGCCGGCGACACCAGAGTTCGGACACTGGGTGTCAGGGACGTGGACACAAGGGTTCGGACACTAGGGCTCGGAAACAGGTCACCAGGGCCAGGGACACAGGGGCTTGGCCCCCTCCCGGCTGCCATCAGAGGAGGAAAGTGTGGGCCAGGCCTTTGGAGTCCCGCGGGGAAAGGGGACGAAGATGGGGGCCGCGAGCAGGGGGTACCCAGGGGAGGACACTCGCGGGGTAAGGCGAGGGTGCAGGGCAGCCGGGACAGGGGCGCTGGGCGGGCACAGAGGCGGGGACGCGAGAGTAGG
>NW_006399939.1:2130806-2131631 GCF_000299155.1 Elephantulus edwardii | reverse complement strand
GTTGGGGCGCGTGTGACGGAGGCACTGGCACCAAAGCCCGCCAGGGCACACTGAAGAAGGCGCGGTACAATGCCCAGTGCCAGGAGACCATCCTCGTGATGAAGCCCTGCACCCCCAAGACCAAAACCAAGACCAAAGGTCAGCGAAGGGGGTGGGCTCTTCATGAGGGTCTGTGTCCCACTTGTTAAAAGAGCCTTTAAGCCCTGATCCTGGTATTTGAACATTTTGACAGCTCAGTACTCAGTTTATCTGTAAAGGGGCTGTAGAGATGGGGCACATACAAGAACTGGCCCACAAAAGGTGCTCTGGACATGTTAAATCCTCGCTGGCCCGAATGGGAACAAATGTAGCCTTCCACTTTTGAAGTCCTTGGCTTAGGGTCCAGGGCATGGCCCTGCAAGGCTTTGTTCTCTGCTTGGCCAGAGGGAGCATTTGGTCAGATTGGCCAGTTCAACCCTCCCTTCATTCATTCCTGCCTCACAACAGCATACAGAGGCCATCACCTGGGCAAGGTTAGATCAGACACTTTTCAGATGACTCTTTCAAGGGCTGCTGGGACTGGCCCTGGGGCTTGAACTTTGAGATTTATGTGGCCCAGTGGGGAATGTTAGGAGGCATCCAGATGGCTGCCCTCTCCCACCAGCCCTGAGGTCAGCCCATCCAGAACCACTAGAGGGCAGTTTTTCTTCTCCCCAGGTGTGTGCTGCTAATGAGCTCTCTCTTGTTTTACAGCCAAGAAAGGGAAGGGAAAGGACTAGAGGCCTGAATGCCAGGGAGCCTGGCTTCACCCTCCTGCAGGCCCAAGATATAACCCACCAGTGCCTT
>NW_006399939.1:2119198-2129384 GCF_000299155.1 Elephantulus edwardii | reverse complement strand
CGCAGGCCGGAGCGGGACGGGCTGGGCGCAGGAGGGAGCAAAGCAGCGCCGGCAGCCAGCGAGTGAGCGCACGGGGGCACGGGGAGAGGGGCGCGCGGCGGCCTTGGCCCACCGGCCACTGCCGATCAGGGGGCCAGAGGCACAGTGGGTCCTGAGCGGAGTCCTGGGCTTGTGGCATCCCCCTAAGCGAAGCCCAGACTGTGCGTCCAGGCGTCCTCGGCGAGAGGCAACGCCTCCAGCCCTCCGTGCGCTGCCACCTTAGCGGCCCTGGCCCTGGGGCCTGGAAAAGGGGAGATGTGGGGTGGCCCCTGCATGCGTCCTCCCCGGGAAGGGGACGCGGGGCGCCCTGACCCGTGCTCTCCCTCCTAGGATGCAGCACCGAGCCTTCCTCCTCGCCCTCCTCGCCCTACTGGCGCTCACTTCCGCGGCAGCCAAAAAGAAAGGTGATGCGTGGGTGGGCGCGGCGGGGGCTTGGAGGAGGGCTGGGGTCAGGCCAGTGAGGCCTGGCCACCTCGGGGCTGGACGCTGACATCGGCTCCCGGAACCTCACTTTGGAGTTTCCGCGGGTCCTCAACTCTGTTCCGCACGCATTACAGATAAAGTAAAGAAGGGCGGTCCGGGGAGCGAATGCGCGGAGTGGGCCTGGGGGCCCTGTACCCCCAGCAGCAAGGACTGCGGAGTTGGTTTCCGTGAGGGCACCTGCGGAACCCAGACCCAGCGTATCCGGTGCCGGGTGCCATGCAACTGGAAGAAGGAGTTTGGAGGTGAGGTGGGGAGTCCCGGGGAGGTGGGAAGGAGGCCGGGGCGGCTGGAGGAGGGAGGCCACAGGTCCCCAGGGCCTGAGCCCCGCACTCTCCCGGCAGCCGACTGCAAGTACAAGTTTGAGAGTTGGGGCGCGTGTGACGGAGGCACTGGCACCAAAGCCCGCCAGGGCACACTGAAGAAGGCGCGGTACAATGCCCAGTGCCAGGAGACCATCCTCGTGATGAAGCCCTGCACCCCCAAGACCAAAACCAAGACCAAAGGTCAGCGAAGGGGGTGGGCTCTTCATGAGGGTCTGTGTCCCACTTGTTAAAAGAGCCTTTAAGCCCTGATCCTGGTATTTGAACATTTTGACAGCTCAGTACTCAGTTTATCTGTAAAGGGGCTGTAGAGATGGGGCACATACAAGAACTGGCCCACAAAAGGTGCTCTGGACATGTTAAATCCTCGCTGGCCCGAATGGGAACAAATGTAGCCTTCCACTTTTGAAGTCCTTGGCTTAGGGTCCAGGGCATGGCCCTGCAAGGCTTTGTTCTCTGCTTGGCCAGAGGGAGCATTTGGTCAGATTGGCCAGTTCAACCCTCCCTTCATTCATTCCTGCCTCACAACAGCATACAGAGGCCATCACCTGGGCAAGGTTAGATCAGACACTTTTCAGATGACTCTTTCAAGGGCTGCTGGGACTGGCCCTGGGGCTTGAACTTTGAGATTTATGTGGCCCAGTGGGGAATGTTAGGAGGCATCCAGATGGCTGCCCTCTCCCACCAGCCCTGAGGTCAGCCCATCCAGAACCACTAGAGGGCAGTTTTTCTTCTCCCCAGGTGTGTGCTGCTAATGAGCTCTCTCTTGTTTTACAGCCAAGAAAGGGAAGGGAAAGGACTAGAGGCCTGAATGCCAGGGAGCCTGGCTTCACCCTCCTGCAGGCCCAAGATATAACCCACCAGTGCCTTTTTTCTATACTAGCTTTATCAATCACGCTCTGCCTCTCCTCCTCACTCCGCCACATGTATCCCCTCACCCCAAGCACCCAGACTGGGGAGTGTCCCTGGATTCTGGGAAGTTTCGGCCTCCTTCCAAAAATATTTGATTCCCACTTGTGCTCCCCACTCTGTGTTCTTTCCCACAATGACACCATTACTAAGAAACAAAATAAACCACCTTTTTTTCCCAAGAAAAGCTTTTCTTTTTTAATATATAAAAGCCCCTCCCCCAGGAGTTTGCTGTGAGTGTGTGTGGAGGGTAAGAAAGTGGGTTGGCAGATCGGGCTGAAGGAGCCAGTGGCGTTATGGGGCAGGAGTTTGGCAACGTGTGCTCCCCAGAGCTAGTGGAGACGGCGGAGGGTTTACAGGAGAAATCCTGGGACCCTTTCTTGAATTTGAACCAGCCAGCACCCTCCCCTGCTACCCCCAGGTCTTTCAGCCCCACTGTGCCCCTAGTTCTCCAAGGGCCGCTCCAGGCACAAATCTGAACTGGCTCAGCCACACCCAGGCAAAGGGCATTTGGTCCAGCTCACTGACAATCAAGAATGTCCCACCTGGGGGTGGGAGAAGGAGGGATGGGGGCTGCCTTCCTCCTCCACACTCAGATCAGCCTCTTCCACGAGACCTTTCTCATTCTCTTCCCTTAGGGGTCTCGCCGCCCTTGAACTCTTAAGTTTGGAAGAGGGCAGATGGAGAACACGCTCCCCAAAGCCCCACCCTGCCTCACCTATGACCCTGCACTTTTCTTGGGGGAGAGGTGGGGTTCTTCAGAGCAATTCTGCCTGGGCCCCAAGGGTCTAGACTTAAGATTCCTGAGTGAATCCCCTTCCAGCTGCCACTCCCCCAAACAAGATGAGAACAGTGCTGGGACTGGGAGAGGGCAGACCTCTGAGCTGCTCCCCAAACCTTGGCCTGGCTATTCGGCTGCAGGGAGAAGAGAGATCTACCCCTGGAGTGGGATTTTGGGAAGAAGGGGCTGAGCCAACATGCAGGGTGCAGGGGGCCAGAAAGCACCGATTACAGCAGAATGAAGGATGTCACCCCTCCACCCCCTTCCCCAGCCTTGGTTCCTAATGGCTGGCCCTTCTCGGGGGTGGAGGGGTGTTGGCTGCCATTCCCTTCCAGATGTCAGTCCTTTGCCATGCTGATGGTCACAGTGGGGCAGTGCCCACCCAGGCCAGTCCTCTCAGTGCCCTGAGACAGGAGAGCAGAGGTGGCTGGCCCGTCCCGGTTCAGATACTCCCGGGGCTGGGCTTCGGCGACTGGTCTCAGGATCCAGCCAGAAACTTCTCCTGAACCTCATGGGGTCCTCAGGACTCCAGTTCTCTTCAACAGCATGGATGTGTGCCCCAAAATCTCTCCACCGCAGCAGGTGAGCCGTGTGGCCTCCCAACACAGCACGTGTGCCCGCCGCCACCTCGAGTGGCCCTGCCTACCTGGCGGTGCCGATGTTCCGATACTGGCACAGCAGCAGGTGCCGGAAGGTCTTTTTAAAGGTGGCATTGCAGAGGGCGTAGCAGGCAGGGTTGATGGTGCTGTTGACGTAGCACAGCCAGTAGCCGATCGACCACACGGTCTCGGGGATGCAGCTGTGGCAGAAGGTGTTCACCAGGACCATGACGTTGTAGGGCGTCCAGGTGAGAATGAAGGCCAACAGGATGGCGAAGATGGTCCGCGTCACCTTGCGCTCCCGGGCCGCCATCTGACGCTTCTTGCGCACCTGGTTGCGAGCGATGCTGGCAAACTTTCGGGCCACGTTGGCCGCCGGGCGCATGCCAGCTGGAGTGGCAGGCACAATCTCAATGGCTGTCACACACTCATTGCCTGACTGCTTCGTCACAATCTGGATCTTGGACCACTTGGAGGCAGGGTTGAGGACACGTGGCTGTCGAGAAGGAATGGGTGTGGCGGGGATGGTGGCCTCTGTGGTGGACAGCTCCGTGGGAGGTCGTTCCTTGGTGTTCTGAGTGGCACTGCCCGAACTGGACTCGTTGGAAGTGTCCTTCTCGGCCACCGGACGCGGTGGGGGTGGCAGGGCTGGCGGAGGGGCCTCCTCTAGCTTCCCATTTCGCAGCTCTTCCCGGGCAGCTTCTCCGGGAGGGGGCTTCTTGACACTCTGTTTCATCAGAGGGCTCTTGAGGAAGGCCAGGGTCTTGGCCTTCTTCTCCTTGGGGCCCTCGGGCCGGTGCTTGTGCACCCGACTGCGGCTGGCAAGGGAGATGTGGATGTACAGCACCGTCATGATGACCACGGGCAGGTAGAAGGCAGCGATGGCTGTTCCAAAGGTCACCGCCGGGTTGGACAGGAACTGAATGAAGCACTGGTTGTCAGGCACCGTCCGCTTGCCCACCACAAACTGCCAGAACAAGATGGCCGGCGCCCAGAGCACGAAAGACAGGACCCAGGCGGCGGCGATCATGAGCCCCGCCATCTTGGTGGTGCGTCGGGCTGGATAGGTGAGGGGCTTGGTGACGCAGAAGTACCGGTCAAAGCTGATGATGAGAAGATTCATGACAGAGGCATTGCTCACCACGTAGTCCAGGGCCAGCCACAGGTCACAGACCACGGCCCCCAGCGGCCAATAGCCTTTGATGATGTACACGGTGTACAGGTTCATGGAGAAGGCGCCTATGATGAGATCGGCACATGCCAGGCTGAACAGGAAGTAGTTGTTGACCGTCTGCAGCTGCCTGTTGACCTTGATGGACAGCATCACCAGGATGTTCCCTACAACAGTCACCAGGCTCAGGGAGCCTGTTACCGTGGCGATGAACACCATCTCCACGGTCTCGTAGCGGCTATGGGTTGATGTGACCAGGTGCACAGACTGGTTGCCCGAGCTACCATTGACGGGTGTGAAGTTTGCCATCTTGGTTGTGGGGGGCTGGGGGAGGGGTCACGCAGTACCTGGGAGAAAAGGAGAGAGAAAGGGGGTGAACTATTTAGGTGGGAGTCATTGAGGGAGGTCTCCTAGAGTCAAGGTGACGAAGGAACATCACCCTGCAGAACTCCAGAGAACTCTGTTCATTCACCCACTATTCACTGAGCACCTACTATGTGCTAGGCCCTGTTCTAATGCTGGGGGCTTTATAGAACCCAGTGAAACACAGACTCTACTGTCATAAAGCTTCTAGTATAATGGGTTAGGGATGTACAAATACATGTTGTTAAGTGCCATCGAGTCACAGGCGACGCTTGGGTGGCTCTCATCCTCTCCAGATTCTTAGGGTTTCTGGAGGCAAGCTATTATGGAAGTGAATGCCACTCCTCCTTCCAAACAAACACATAGGCATCCCATTTTCTAAATATCAGGCAGTCCAAAGTGCCAGGTAGAAAAACCAGGTAAGGAAGTGGTGAGTTGGACAGAATGTCAATGGTCTTTGCCAAGAGGTCAGGAAAGGCTGCCTCAAGGAGGTGATGTGCATGATGACAAGGGGGGGCCCCCACACAGGGGTGGGGAGCACGGATGGCAGGCAGGGAGGAGGTCACGGAACAGGGCCCTGGTCAGGGGAACCAATTCCTCAGCTGGCTCAGTCACGTCTGAACCAAACATCACAAAGACTTGTGTTTCCATCTCTGTCCAAGACCATGGAGACAAATACTAACAATGTAGCCTACGTCTCTTCAGTCAGTTCCTGTTCACGGACCCTCCCTCGGCTTTCCAAGGCTGTAAACCTTTGCTGGAAGGAGCTCTGGTGGCCTAGAGGCAAGAAGCTACACTGCAATCCCCCAGGCATGTGGTTCAAGGCCACCAGCTGCTCCACGGGAGAAGGATGGGCAGATCCCTCCTGAGAGATTACCTGTCTCTGGAAACCCGCCAGACTCAGCTTTGGGTTGTTCCAACTCAATGGCAGTCAACAACAACCCTTTGCTGGAGGAAACTGCCCCATGGTTTTCCAAAGGAACAGCTGGTGAATTCCAAACACTGACCTTCTTGAATAGCAGAAACCACACCAGACACCAGGCCCCCAGAGGTCCTTAAACCAGTACATTTAGAAGACACTAAACAAGCCAGGTGGACACACAGCGACAATGGCCTCAATGACAGCAGAGATTGAGTGTGGAGTAGGACAGGGCCCGTCATTTACACGGTCCCATCGGGTTGGAACCAACTCGCAGCAGCCTCTCCACTGGAGTTCTGAGGCTGTGAATCTCATGGGAGAGGCACGGAATTGAGTCGCCACACATCTCCCTGTGGCTTATGCCACCACAACTTCCCTGCTGTATGTACATAGAGACACTCTAAGCCACAGCTGACGTCGTGGCACCTAACGAGTGCTAGGCAGGCCCCAGGCTAAAGCACTCAGCTGGTGGTTTGAGCCCACCATACACTGAGGAAGAGAAAAAGGTGGCAATCCACTTCCATAAAGGTTTCAGCCTCTGTGGGAAGGAGGCGACCACCCTGACGGCTGTGGGAATATGAGGTAGATACTATATTTTTTCTTTCCTTTTGGATGAGGAAACTGAGGCACAGAAATGTTCTAGAACCTAAGGTTCCACAACCCCAGCTTGGGGGGGAAACATGGGGAAGGAGAGAGAGCCCCACTAAGGACTCCAGCAGGGAATGCACCCAAGGAGCTAAGAAGCCATGATTCCATCTCGAGAGGCTTCCCTGGGGCCCCAGCCAGGATGAAGAAAGGAGAGTCCTACACAGTGTTCACCCCTGGAATTCTCTCCCCTAACCTCATGGTTGAAGAGGCACAGGAAAAGCTGGCTAGAGTTTCCCTTTGGAAACTCAGGTCTTGGGCTGAGACACCCCCCCCCCAGAAGTCAGGGCCTAAGGGGCTCACATTTATGGAAAGACAGGCAGTTTCTAAGGCGCCAGCCCCGTGGCCAGACTGGGGTTGGAAGAGCTCCCCTGAGGGGCTGTTTCTGTGGTGGACCAGGACGTCCCCCTCACCCCAGCAGCACACACAACTTCACCCCAGTTAGACCCCTCCCCGGCCTGCCTTCCCGCCCACCGGCCCCTCGCCAGCGTCCTCCACCTCCCCCTTCATACACGTGAGGAGGCCCACGCCCAGCGCGCGGTGCCAAGGCAGCGCGCGGCCCAGCCTCCTTCACACCCGCCAACACGCGCATCATTACACACGCACACGGGCCCATCACAGCCACGCCGGCCCCACCGCGCCTTGGCGGATACTCAGTCTGTGCGTCTGTGTGTGAGAGGAAGGAGCGCAGTGCAGCTCGGGAAGGAGCAGGCACCCTGCAGCCAGGGCCCCAGTGCCCCTGGCATCCAGCAGGGTGGCCCAGAACGAGCCAGCTCACTGTTTTTTATTTGGGAAACAGAATTCCGGTCCTGGGGATAGAGCCTAGGCGACCTCAGCCTGACGATGTATGTACTGGAGGCTGGAACCAAGTGCCAGTGAGCACCCCCAAATCTGACCCCGATGACTCCACCACCACCGCAGCGCAGCCCCAGTTTCCCAGATACCTCAGTTCAAGCTCGCCTGTTCCAAACCTTTGATTCACAGGAAGAGAGGCTCAGAGAGGGTGCCACCCCCCCAAGGTCACACAACAAGTCAAGGGCAAAGGCCATAAACCACTCTCTCCCCAGGGTTCTGTGGGTTCCCTTAAGTTCCCACAGCCTCTGAAATGAAGCCTTGGGCATCACGCTCCTCTCTGGGAGGGCGTTCGCCCCCTGATCTGGTCGAGCTGCCCGCAAAAATCAAAAGTGAGTATGGAACAGACTAGCCAACTGTCAGTCAGCCCGCCTCACCTGAGCCTCCTGGAGCCAAGACCCAGGCCCAGGGGAAGAACAGAAGAGCGCTTGTTAATGGAGCGTTAACTATCAGTCAGGAATCCCTTTGAGCTTTTTAGAGAGATTATCTGGTTTCATCTGTGCAACAGCCTCTATAAAGGGAGGTACTATTGCTGTAGTCACTAGTTCTGACTCATAGAGACCCTGTGCGAGCAGAACAGAACTGCTCAATTTTACAGATGAAAATACTTTTCATTAACTCTGCCGAAGTCACCCAGTCATTACATTGGAGAGAGACAGGATTAGAACCCTGGAGCCAGGTTTGCAGCTGCAGTTTTAAGTTAGTTTCTTCCCTCTGCTCTGAAGCTTCAGAACTACACAATGAGGGTGAGAGAAGTGTTGGGGGGCCCCTTCCATTCCTTACTGTTCCCCATTTAGCTTTGCCAGAAGAGACCAGAAAAGAACCACACCCATTATACCCCTTGAGTGAGTTCTGATTCGAGGCAACCGTTCATCACTTTCCAAGGTTGTAAATCTGAAAGGAAGCAGACATTTCCTCTTCTCCCCAACAATCCGGCCGCCGGCCTTCCTAAGGTGGGGCAAAGGTGAGCCTCGGTCCCTCCAGGGCCCTGAGTTTTAGTTCTGCTTTGGTACCGGGGAGGTTGCTAGCAACAGACGAGGCAAGGGGTAGGATCGCCCCCATCACCAAGCAGTCTCTCCAAAACCCTCTGAGTGGCTGACAGGTATTCTTGCAACCTCTCCTCCTCTGGTCTATCTTATTCCTACCCCTCCTATGCGCTCTGCATGGAGTTCACGGGGCTTCGGCATCGAAGCCTAGAATCTGGGGAGCTGCCGCCACCCGGGGCTGTGCGCACCACTAGATGGCAATGTCGATTCCCGGGTGCTCTGGACCTAGAGCCAGCGTCCGTTCCCCACCTCCAACGAGCCCTCACACAACGGAGCGCCTAGGTAGAGCCTCCTAGGCTGGGGAGGTGGGCACTCTCACCAGGCCATGCACGACGCCACCCCGGAGATGCCCTTCGTCTCCCGCGGGGCTCCACGATGCAAAAGTTAAAGGCGCCTGGATTCCGCGGGGCACCCGGCAAGGAACGCGTGGGTGGGAACGCGAGTGCGGGTTCTGTTTGTGTGTGATTACCGGGGAGCGCGAGTAGACGCGAGTAGCTGCTGCATGTGCATGTGTGCGCACGGCCACGCCTGGCCCCAGTGCGCCAGATGGACACGTGTGTGTGTGCATGCGTGTGTATGCCGGCGTGCTGTGGCCAGGAGGACGCACACGTCTCGGTGTGTCTGTACCTGAGTCCACGAGCAAATGCTAGGAAGCAGTGGGTGACCCGCCACATTCCAAACGTCCCTTGGGGAGACTGAGGCAAGACCGGCCTGGCCTGAGGCTGAGCGATCAGACCCGGCCTGTGGGTGGGGCAGGGCTGTGAGCCAGTCTACCCTTGGGGCTGGCTGCGACGGGTCCCTCATGACCTTGGGACACCCCGCGGTGCACGCGCTCTCAAAGCTTCGGTCCAGAGTCTTCTCGGCCTCGAACTGACGTGTGTCTCGGGGGAGATTCTCTAAAAGTCGCCCCATCTGGACGGCTGGGGACCCTGCGCTCAGCGCTGCGTGTCCTTGCCCTGTGGCACGTTATTGCCAAAGGGCACTCAGTCTCCTGGCGGGAGAGCGCAAACAGTATTCCCTAAGCGGGAGGTGTACCCTCCTTCACTCAGCCTTCTACTCCCCCACAAGCCCTTGCTCTGCTGGAGCGTCCAGGGTGAGGGCACCCGGCTTTTCAAGATCTGGGCTCGGGTGGAACTCGAGGGGTACACCTGGGCCCAAGAGGAGGTCTTTCCACATTATTGTGGACCAGGACCTGGCTCTCGGGTGCCCGGCCGCCCCTCACCCCCACGTCCCCCAGCACGCAGTTCCTGCTGCCTCCGAGTCTGGGCGCAGGCTCCCCGTCCTCGGGCCCTCTCTCCGGGACCAGACGGGAGCTGGAGGAGCCGGTGCTCCTGACGCCGTGGGGTGGGTTGGGGCGTGGGTCCCTCCTCGGTTCTTAGGGGTTCGCTCAGGCCCCCAGGAAGGCTGGACAGGAGAAGAGACTGAGCGGTCCCGGGGAGGGCGAGGGGGAGCAGGGGGTTGACAACGACATTGAGCCGGCGCTTCCGCCCCGTGCCAGGGGTTTCCACTGGGTCTCCAGGCGCGGTGCCTTAGCAACAGAGGGAGGAGCCCCGAAGCCAGGAGGGGCGCCGGGGAGGGCAGGGTGCCTTCCGTCGGGGCTCAAGGTCGCTCCCGGAGACCCCCGGCCCCAGAGTGAATTGGCAGTGCGGGGGGGCGGGGAGGCAGGCGGGAAAAGGCTGCTCGCGCTCCGGGCGCCATGCAGAGCTGCCAGGGGGAGGCGGGCGCGGGTCCCGCCCGACGGCTGTCACCCGCTCCCTAGGGGCTGGGGGCGGACACCCTGCGCCCCCCTGGGAGCGCCCAGCCCTTTTCTGAGGCGCATCTGGAGAAGCCTCCGAGAGACCCTGGGCCTTGTTCCCCGCGGGGCCCCCCTCCCCGTCCCGGGTCCTCCGCAGCTCCCAGCTCGGCGCTCGGCCCGAGGTCTTGGGCCCCGTCCCGATGGGACCACCTTCGGGGCACCTCCGGGGGTCCTAGAGCCCCCGTCCTGCTCGCCCCAGCAAGCCTCCCGCCCCCGCGCGGCTGCGGACTCACTTACCCTCCGCCGCCGCCCCGCTCCCCTCGC
>NW_006399939.1:2068500-2118831 GCF_000299155.1 Elephantulus edwardii | reverse complement strand
GCGTGCGGGGGCACCGCCCACGGCCACCAGGGCGCTTTGGCAGCGGGAACTGCCCTCTGGGGAGGGGAGTGGGCACTCGCATTGTCATGGGGACGCGGCGCCCCCTCGCGGGCTGAGAGGGGAGCTGGCCGCCCGGTCGAGCTCTCGGCGCGGACCGGGAGCCGGGGAGTCGGAAGGGGTCGCGCGCCTCGCCCCGTCCCCATGTGCAGGGCTCCGCTGGCCATCTGACTGCGGAGGCGCGAGTGTCTGACCCCAGCGACGAGGAGTGTAGTCGGCAGCCGGGGTCCCGTCGAGGCAGAGACCCGGGAATTTGCAGCCTCGGGGCTCCGTGTTCGCCCGAGGGGGGAGGCTCTGCTGGAGCTCTGCCAGGCTGGGAAGGGGCGGGAGGAGGTCGGCCGGCGAGAGTCGGTAAGGCAGAGAGAAGCCGCCCACGGGAGGTGCCCGCCGCCCCCGAGGTCGGGAAGGGCGCGCACCCGCTCCGCCAGCATCAGGATGGGACGCACCGCCCAGCTGCCGCAGCTCGGAGGTTGCGCTCACTGTGGCTTGTGAGAAGTCGGGTGCCCAAGGTCACCTGGGGCGGGGCCTGGGACTAGACCCCAAGGGCGAGCCTCACGAGCCTCGCGGAGCAGCATCCAGCGTGGATTTCAGACCTGGGGTTTCCCTCGCCTGGGGCGGAGGCTCCGGGGTCAGCCGCTGCGGTCCGCGGTGCAAAGGAGATCAGCACCTTGGAGAGCTCCGCCGCGGCCACGGCCCAGGCGTCCCAGCTTTGCGCCACTTCTGCTCAGAGCCCTGGCGCCCAGGCCGGTCAACCCCAAATGCTGAGCAGAAACTGGTTCCTTCCCAACAACTCAGGTCCCACCTCTCCTTCACCCTCTCCCAACGGCCAGACGGGGAGTGATGGGGAAGGAGAGTCAGCAACGGGACGCGGAGGTAGAGGTGGCATGAAGATGGGACTCCTGACCTCCCTATGGGGGTCTCTAGGCTGAAGTTGGTCTCGCAAGGCTCCCCTGGAAGGGCTAGGCTGGCCAGAGCTGAAGATTTCAGGCCTGGACTTGGTTGTCTGTGCTGTTAAAATTCTTCTATGAATGAGGTCTCATGCTCCTCAGTCTCGGAGAGCAAGTGCTACAGTTCTTGCCTCCATTTCAGAGAGAACAGGCTCAGTCAGTGGGTTAGATTTTTGCATTTATTCTTTGTGCATCACTCCTTGGATCCTGAAAAAGGTGGCAATTCTGAGAGTAGAAATGTGGGTGTGTGATGAGGACCCTTAAAACAGTCTACAAGGTCATCACCTCGCAACCTCTCCAGAGCAACTGAGAAACCAGAGTTCTATCCCATCTCCAACATGTTGTCTTCACCCTCTAGGAGTTAATTCACTGAGATGTATGCTCTACAATCACAGGACCCGGGGTCAAACCTTGGCAGAAATGAGCGGCTCCATGGTGACTGATACAGGGTCCTTAGCACCTGGTCTATACTCTTTAATTCTTGTGTTTTCACAGTTTCCCGGGAAAATGCTCATATTCCTGACTCTTCCACTCTTCTGTTTTGTAGGAAGGACTTCTTTGATGAATGGATGGTTTGGTTTTCTCTGGTGAGGTAGAACCATCCTGGTCTCTGCCCTAAGCATCTAGAACTGAGCACACAGTAGATCTCAAGGCACGCGGTGCTCTGAATTCCCTTTCTAAGAGATGAACCAAATATCCTCTTTTGTTCTTACTTGCTTAGGGACAAGGTCCATGGGCACAGCCACCATTCAGAGGACACAAAGTACAGGGAGACCTGAGCAGGAAGGTGTGTCCTCCTAGAGAGACCTGCACACAGGATGTGCTCCCTGCCCTTCACCTCCGCAGGCACCCTTTCCTGCAGTTCCTGCACTGCGGTCAGACATCTCTCTTGACAGCAGATCTGCAGCCCTGGGTAGGAAGCCAATGGGATCAACAACCTTCTGTTATTTCTGTCACTCTAAGGTGTCCCCAGCACTCTGCAGGCCCCAAGGAAGCAAAAGGTGGTGGTATTCTGAGAAGCATCAAGATACCTGGGGCTTCTCACTCAGACAACAGCACCGGAAACTGTGGCCCAGAGACTTGACTTGTGCCAAGTCCTCTCTCCCCCCACGTCAATCACCACCCTCTCCACCATTCCTGGAAACAAAGAAATGAGCCGGGCGAGGGGCATGTATCATTTTAATGATGTAGATCTTTGGTGTTTCCCTCATTAGCAGTCAGACTATCCCCTCTCCTCCCACCAAAATGTTGCTATGATGAGTTACAAACAGAAAGGAAATCACATTTTCATACTAAAAACAAAATAATCAAAGCCTTGATTTTCTCCACTAGAAACTACATGTACAGTTCAGGATTCCACATGCAACATCTTAAATCACAGACCAAGACCTCACATTCTGACCTGGAGTTTCACCTCTCCTCTGGCCTTGGCTCAGGTAATACTGACCCCTACTCGTGCTGCTGGGACCCTTGGGGGCAAGGAGGAGCTGGATGGGCCAGCCAACACCCCCTACTCCTGAGGAGGGCCTGTCCACAGTCTCATGACCTCATCTTGTGTTCAGCAAGTAGACTGACCCCTTACCCATGGCTGTCCCCCAGTAGTAAATGCAGGAAGTCCCTGTCCTCAGGAATCTGGGAGCCTGGCCCACCCTGATTCTTGTTTTTGTGGGTAAGATGATGAAGAGAGGAGCTCTGGAAGTCTCAAGAGATGAAGGTGGTTTCTAGGGGCAGCCACTCCTCCTGTCTTTGGGCTCCTGGTGGCTTTGCCCATGCAACAGGTAGACAGGCAAAAGTGCCCCACTGGCCTCTGTGCAGGATGCCTTGGCCTAGATCTGGAAGACTGGTTATCCTTCTGGGCTCTCTTGAACCCAAGTTCCTAGGAAAAAGGGAGTTTCATGGCAGACAACCACTAGCTCCTCAGTTCATGACGAACCCAGCACTGCAGTCCTCCTGGGCTCCAGACCCTGGAAAGTTCTAGTCCCCTGAGGCAGGCCTTGCCCATCCAACTGCCTCATGCCCACGGACTGACTCCTCTCGACGCCCCACCCTTACACTTCCGTTCTGACGCAGCCAGCGGCTCTTCTGTATGTCCAGTTCCCAGTCAGCTGTGAGGTCAGTCTCTGCTCAGTGGTTCAAGGGAGGCACCAGTGCACATGTCTTCTCTACCTGTTCCGAGGCTCCCCACTGGGGCCCGCAGCTTCCCCCTTGCTGCTGCCACCGCCATCGGGAACGTGGTTGTTACTGGTCAGGTTACAGTGCAGGGTTGGTCCCTCAGTGCTGGGAAGGGGAACAGGGGAGGAAGGGGGCCGAGATGGTGGGGGTGGCTCTTGCCCAAGAGTACCAGGCTGGTCCCAGGAGGCTGTCCGGGGGCTTAGGCCCCGCTCTGCCAGTTGGCCAGGATCAGAGAGCAGTCCTCGAGAGGTGGAGGGCTGGGGTGAGGAGGCGCGGGGGGCAGCAGGCTCAGTGCCCGTCTGGGAGCTCCGGTGAATTCGATGGCTGACAATGATGTTGTTGCCAAAGCCTCCCATGGAGGCCATGGTGGTGCTCTGCTCCCGCTGCACCACTGCTGTCATGCCACCCTCGGTCATCAGCCTCTGGATTCTGCTGAGGGCGTCCTCCCCACCTGCGCCGTACTCAGAGCCCTCACCTGGAAGATAGAGAGCAGGAGAGGGAGGGAATAAGCTGCTGGCCTGGGCAGGGAATTCTTGATTAAATGCAGGAAAAGCAATGTCCCAAATTCATCACTCATAACCAAAGACTTTCTGATGAGACTCCAAAACAAAAATTCACCCTGTTTTCCTGAAGCGTGACAGCCTAGGATGGTGTGGGTATCCCCCTGGGTGTCAACAAATAGTTAAATGCAACCTGAAAGGCTGGAGGTTTGAGGCTACCCAGAGGTACCATGCATGAAGAGCCTAGAGAAATAGTTCTGAAAAATCACAGCCCCAGTTAAACCCTACCGAATCAGCTCTCCTTGGACACATGGGTTGCCAGGAGTCAGAACTGACCCAAAACAATGGCTGCAGGGTGGTGTGAGCCGGCAGAGCTGGGACTGGAAGGCATGTGCCTGGCTTGAGTGAACCCTTGCAGCACTGGCGGCTGGCCTCGGAGAGAAGGCTAAGGCAGTGAGGTGAGCCCACGCAGCCTTTGGCCAGCTTCTCCCCACCTTGAGTGACCTGCTAGACTACCTCTTCAAGGTATGCTGCCTGGTCTTTGCAAGGAGAGAGGTTGGCCCAAAGTTATTCCCACATATTCTTCTTATGGGACTGGATGCCAGATCCCTTCTTCTTTTTCTAGAGGCCCAATTAGGTCTACAGCTCCACCTCCCGCAAGGGCTGGCCACCACAACATTCCCCTGTGGGCAGCAGACACGGCTTTAGCTCAAATCTCAGTTATGTTATTTTAGAGATGTGTGACCTTAGACAAGTGCCAGGCAGAGGTGACACAGTGCATTCTGGGCCCTCAGGGGGGCTGCAGGCGTTAACTCAGGGCTTACAGCTGTGCCATGAACCCAGTCTCCAGCCCACGGCTCAGCCCCTTTGGCTACTAGCTCAGTAGGGTGGTAACAGTCCAGGTCTGTGGCTGGTTGTGCCAAAGGCTACCAGGGGCCAGGACTGGGCCTGCTCAATTACTGACTTGCTTCCCTGGGTTACTTGTTGGTCAGTCCGGAATTTTGTAATGTTAGGGCAAGTGGTAGTGAATTTTCCCTTTTTGGGCTACAGCTGTCAAGGGCTCGTTTATCTACCTCTTTCTGGTCTCTCTTCTTTGCCTGGACTTCCAGGCCAGCCAGGCCCACATCCTCACCACTGCACACCTCCTTGTTGGTGCCTGGGTGCTTCAGGCCAGTGGTTCTTCCCAGGTACTGGGGAAATGTTTCTCCTTAGCACTGAGCAGTGGGGTCTGGGTCAGAGCCCAGTATGGACTGTGACCTTGCCCCCTCCAGCCAGCTTAGTTCCAGAGCTCAGGGCAGGAGGAAAGAAAATCTGCCTTCTCTTAGGTTAAAAGTTTCCTGGGGACACGGTGGGAATTGGGGTACGAGTGTCAACTCAGGCCTCAATGTCAGCACAGCCCAATTCCCCACAGGGACTTCACTGAGCTCTCAGCCACCCCCTACCCCCTTGCTTTCCAAGAACCCTGAGCAATGAAGAGAGCCCAGCCCAGTCTGGGATGTGCGGGGCTGGCCTGTAGCCCGTTGGCCTGGAGCTCTGTTGGGCATGATGCCTGGGAAGCTCCTAGCTCTGTTCAAGTAGGACATTTAGGGCAGGACAGCCTTGGTGCCCTACAGGAGCTGCCAGAGCCAAACTCCTGGAGAGGCTCTGCTGCTGGCACCTGAATTGAAGTCTCCTGTCTTCTCCCGTCACTTGATGGCTTGGTCTTGCCTACTTCTCCCCATCAAGTGTCAAAGTTTCCTAGCTGCTAATCTTATTCCTTTCCATCAGTCTCCACACTGTCACTATCACTGATCTCAGATCCTGTCCCAGTTATTTTCTCACCATGCTGCTCGGAGTGCTCGCTCTTCGGACCCCCAGTAACCCCCCAACAGCAGCCTCGCTCTTAGCGTGGGCCTGGCCTGCTCTGTCTAGCACGTCCGTGTCCCACCTCCTTCTGTCTCAAGTTGCTGATGTTCAAGGGCCAATGTGAGCACCAGTTCTTCCACCAAGTCTCAGGAGCCCCCAGCACAGTGGCTGTTCCTCCTCTAGGCCCCAGCATCTCCCTGCTGGGCTGCGTACCGCCGAAGGAGCATACACCTTTGTTCACTCACCTTTTGGTCTGGTAGTGTACTTGGTGAACACCTGTCAAGTGAATTGGCAAAGGGCTCCCACAGTGCTCACAGCAGCCCCAGGGAACGCCTGGAGCTGGGTCCTATGCCACCCCCTGCTGGGGGAGAAACATGTAATACATTTCCTTCCTTTCTGGACTTAGTTTATGGGAAAAGGAATTCCTTTGATTCTGGTTCCCTCTGCAACATTACAAGATTCACATACTTAGTGTAACTAACACCGGAGGTGAAGAAAGTGCTCAGAAGAGACTGATGGATCAGTCCGGAGTGTTCCCTGCATGGTGTCCCCGGGCCTGTACATCACTTCCGGGGCTGTGTCAGACCTGAGGCTGTATGTCAGGAGCCGCAGCCTAGACCTCACTTCTCTCCTGGAACTCCAAGTCAAGACAAGAGCCAGTGAGGGCAGCCAGTCTGTTCTGGGAAAGCCACAGACCCGAGGGAAACGGCAACCATGGCCAGGGACTTGAGCTATTAGCTCCAGGAGCTGCGGTCACCACCGATGAGATCAATTCTGCTCCCTCCTTCCCAGCAGCATTTCTCTTTGGAAAAAGGGACACTGATTTAATATTGACAAGTGCTCTTTTCCTTGAAAAGTTTTAAGTTACATTTTGGATGCAGAAGCCAGTGTAAGTTTAGCAACTTCCCACAGTTGCTCGGTGGTTTTTGTTGTTAGGTGACGCTGAGTAGAGTATGACACATAGCAACCCTTTGAACAAAAGATATGAACCCTGCTCTATTCCTGTCATCACATTCCACAAGACACACAAGAGCCCACTGAAGCCACCACCATGTTGAGGTTACAGCCATCTGGTTGAAGGTCTTCCTCTCCTTCACTGACCCATCACCCTTCCCAGCATCATATCTTTCTCCAAGGAATGGTCCCTCCTAGCAACAAGCACAAAGGACGTGAGGCAAAGTCTGCTTGGTGTCTGTATTTAATTCTGGGGTTTCACAGCACATGTAACCAAAGCTCTTCCTGACCTCAGGCCACATACTGGTTTCCAGCTCCTTCCTTTTCTCATTGGCTTTCCCCTGGGCCCAGTACTGGCTATTGCAACTGGTCTAAGTGTTCCTTCACTAACCAAGGTGGAGGCCCACACAGCCTTTCCTTAGTGCTGAGAGGCAGAGCCATGGGCTCTTTGAATAGTGTGGTATGGCCAACTTCTGCATCAGGGCCTCACTGCAGCTCAAGTCATTCAATCCACATGTTTCTTGGATGCTTACTGGTACAGGGCTGGGAGTAGACAGGGATCCAGTGGGCCCCTCACCATTCACTGGAGAGGATAAATGAAGAGATGTTGAAAAAGCTAAGAGCAACAGCGAAGGAAGCCTAGGGAGTGCCCCAGTCCTGTGAGGACCTTCCTGGCCAGCAGGTGGAGGAAAGCTTGATGCTGGGCCCAGGGCAAACTCTGGAGAGGGGCAAGCATTTTAGTTAAGGCTGAACAGGTGATAATGGCAATACATCTGCAAAGGCCCTTGTGGAAAGGAGCTATATGGATTTTAACATATTTTTTATAAAATAAGAAAAAGTGAAGTGGCCTGGGAATTCTCTGATGTTGGCTGACAGGAAGGGGCTAAGGGAGGGAAGTCCACAGAGCTGGAAGTACAACATATGGTAAATCTACGTGTGTGCATGTGCGTGTGTACACGGGTGGCCACTCACACATGTCCCTGTACAAAGGCACACACATGCTCATCTGGGTGGCTAAGCCTGGAAGGAGAGTTCATTTCTTTGATCAGTGTTTCCCTACACATGTTCTTACTGATCTGGCTACTAGCTTCACCACGACAAGGCGCTGAGGCAGGAGGTGGAGAGGAGGTGGTAGTGCTGAACTGCCTGCTGGATGGGGAAACTTGGGGCGGACGGTCTGAGCCCAAGAGGAGCCTGGCACTCAGAGGAGTGGCTGGTAGTTAGTGGGGCAGGCACCTCACACAGGCTGGCGGTGTCAATCCCCACACTCTCTCCAACTCACACCTACACACATATTTCTAGGAGTGGAGCTTTCTGAAAGGGACTATGATACTTGGAAATCTGAAGCCCAAGGCTCTAGGCATGATTTCTAGGAAGATGCTGAGTAAAAGTCACCTGCCCTGCCCTGCCCAGACTCCAGACCATCACTGTCCAGCTGAGGGGCACTACTAGCCTTTGACAAATCACCACTCTTCACTACCTGTCCTACTGTGGCTTCTTAACTGGGAGAGGGCTCCCACCCTCCTGCCTCCCAAACAAGAGAAAGTAACTTATTGACTAGCGGCCAGAAATGGGTTTGATGCTAACAGAAAAATTTTTTAAAAAGCAGTAACAACTCATGCACATCCAAAACCTCCAACAGGGTAAAAATGGAAGCCACAGATTGGGAAAAAATATTTGGTAATGACATGTCAGACAAGGGATTTATATCTAGAATTTATAAAATACTCGAGCACCACAACAAGATAAATAAAGGTAAACAACCCAACTGAAAAATGGTTACATGATATGAACAAACACTTCACCAAAAGACATTCAGATGGCCAACAAGTACATGAAGAAATGTTCAAAATCCCTAGCTCTAAGAGAGATACGAATCAAAACAACTATGAGATATCATCTCACCCCAGTAAGAATAGCAAAATTTAACATAATAGCAAATATCAAATGCTGGCGAGGTTGTGGAGAAACCTGAACCCTTATTCACTGCTGGTGGGAGTGTAAAATGGTGCAACCACTATGGAAGGTGTATGGCGCTTTCTCAAAAAGTTGGAAATAGAAATACCGTTTGACCCAGTAATTCCACTACTGGAAATATACCCTAAAAAACCCATAACCGCCACCTAAGCAGATATATGCACACCCATGTTTACTGTGGCTTTGTTCACAATAGCAAAGAGTTGGAAACAACCTAAGTGCCCATCAACAAACAAATGGATAGAGAAGCTGTGGTATAGTCACACAATGGAATACTATGCTGCATTGAAAAACAAGGAACTCATGAATTATTATATAAAATGGATGACCCTGGAGGACATTATGCTGATTAAATATCTCAGTCACAAAAGGACAAATATTGCACAGGGCCACTGCTATAAAATGGACTGACATCAGGGTTGAGGGAAGACTGAGAAATAACTGAGGTGATAAATAATGTATACTACATTGAAACAGATGAGGGAGAGAGCTGTTTAGAAGGGATATATGATTAGATATTATTGTCATAACAGGAGTCCAGAAGGAAGGCTGCACAGTGCAGTGGACTTGGGGGGAGGGACTGTATAAGAACGAAGTAATTTTTCTTTTACTTTTCAAAAAGAAGAGGGAACTGAGGGGGGCAAGGGGGTGGGCAGGGAGAAAAGTGCAACAATGAATGAATGGAAACCCTAAGTCTCTAAACTTTCATTAAAATTAATAAAAAAACCCACAACACCCAACAATAAAATCACCCCCCCCCCAAAAAAAAGCAGTAACAATTCAAGAAAAGAAAGGTGGGAATGGCTGCCTAACTCAAGAAATGCAAGCGATAGAAACTGCCGCCATGGGCAGGCTTAATCATGCTAACTTGTCGGAGAGTTGGAACCGACTCAGCTGACCTTCTGGTGGGTTTTCACAGGCCGTGAACTGCCAGAGTCATCACCTCTGGGTTGGCAGCACAAGCTCTTATCAATTAGGCCACCAGAGCTCTGTGGCGTATGTTTAGTTGGGTATATTCTCAAAAACGTCACAAGAAACCTCGAAAAAAAAGAAAAAAGAGAGAATTCCCTGATAGAACATGGATGCCCTTCCTCTCATGTGCCAGCTCCTGTCCTCTTACAGGACACAGGTCTCTCCCATGCTGTGTTCTGCCACCTGGCCCTCTCAGCTGTGATGCTCAATCTACCATACATGCCGGAGACAGATACCTGCTGGCAGTTCCCATGCTGTGATGCTTTTGAGCTCGGTGCTCATGCCAGTGCTGTCACGCTGCCAGGAAAGCTGCTCACTCTGTCCACTCAACTGCCTAACTCCTACTCATCCTCTAGGATCCACTCAGGGTTCATCTAAAAAGGCACAGCCCAGCCTTGTGTGCTCATACAGGCTGTGTTCTCATCAGATGATTTTTCTGTTCAGGTATCTGTCCTCCTCTCTACACTGAGAACTCCTTTGAAGAAGGATGGAGACCTATTTGTGTCTCCAGTCCAGTGGCTGGCACATGGAGACACAGTAAATGGCTTTGAGATCACGCCAGAGGCGGCTGACTCAAGCTCGCCTCTCTGAATCCCCTGTGCTAACTGGGGATAGCTCACTGGGTAGGCTCAGGCTACCGATCTGCTGCTGGTGAGGAGTCCAAGTACTCTGACTCCAGGAGAACCCAGGAGGAGCCCCCTATGAGGCTGCCTTCTGTCCCCAACATGTCAGACCTGCAAGCTCCAAGGCTGCTCCAAGCCCACAGGAACCTGGAGATACAGGCCTGACGGCAGAATCAGCCTTCAACTTTCTTCCTTACCAAGACTAAAGGCTGCAACTGACTGCCTCAGTTAGGCACTGATAGCTTATGTGCACACCAAGGAGGATGCTGTCCAGCAAAGTCATGGGCCTGTTTGGGAGCAGGCTGAGTCACAGACCAAAAGAGGACACAATTTTAGTTTGGATCCATGAGAAGTCCAAGAGGGGCTGCAGTGTGGACACCTGTCCCTGGGGATGGCACAGGCAAATGTGTTGCTCTTAGCCTGATGCCTACCACAGCTTCTCTTCCCATGGTCCTTGCTGAGCAAATGACTCAAAAGAGACATGGAAAATGTGCGTCTACTGGAGGCTGCATTGCTTGGAACTGGAAGCAGCAAGGGGGCTGGGCAGGGGATAAAGAGAGTGACTGAGCGAGAACAGCCTGTTTAGCGCGACTGCTGACAGACTCCAGTGGTGGTTGGAGCTCTACTGCTGGGAAGTGCTAATTGGTTCTTAGAAGTGTGAGGCCAGTACAGAGAGGGGGCCAAAGCTGGATGAGCCACCCTGAGAAATAGGTGAGAGGAAGGGGCTGCTGATGTGGCAGGCCACAACCAAGGTGGTATGAACCAGGGGTGGCAATAGGAGTGTACGAAGGGCTCACCAGTGGCAGCCCAAGGCCCGGGATGCGCTTCTCTTGAAAGGAGAACATGCAGCCAGGTTGCTACTAAAGGCCTTTCAGTCTTGTCCATTTCCTGTGCTGCTCCTTTAGAAAATTAGTCCATGTCCTCCAAAGTTGAGGGGACGGGAGGTCAGAGTACTGAGCGGGAGTTGAGCGGAACTTGGAGAGCAGCTGAGAAAGGAACAGCGGACTAGCTCAGAAAAAACGATGTTTCTTCCTGATGTGCCACCATTGGGTGGGCACTACAGAGACGTAAGGGGACTCGTTCTGACAGGGTGCACTTTCTTGGTCACCTGTCTATGCTGAGGGGCCTCGTGTCCTCCCACCCACTCAGTCCCTACAGATTCTTCTAGGAATGAAGGTTCTTACCATCTCCAGGCCCTGAGGCTGCTGCCCCTGGCTCCTGGACCTCCCTCTCGGTCTGTGTTTCAGCATTCTGAAGTTGAAGGGCCAGAGTCTGGGTGCCCTGAGATGTCACTGAGGTTGTGGGGTTCCGAGGCTGCAGCCCAATCGCATTCATGAGACCCATGTCTCTGTCTGTTCTCCATGTGGCTCTGCTTGTTCTAGGGAGAGAAAGGCAGATGGATGTCAGGCACGACTGGGCTAGCTCCCCTCACAGTGCTCTGCTGGTCCCTGATGCCTTGGGGTGCCATGCTCATTTCATGTGGAGATTGGCCCATGCTCTGGGATATGCAGGAGGTTGCAGAACCATCTGATTTTGCAAGTCTAGCCAGCTCAGTCATTTCTTTACACAAAGGTCTTTTGCGAAGTAGAGATGGCAGATCTTTTAAAAAGACTCGGATTCAGGAGGTCACTGAGATCTGTGGCAGCGGGACTGTGCACTGGAGGAAAGTAATTTTGTGTTTTCTTTACCCACTTTCTAACTACATACTGACATTCTAACTGCATGTGCTAAGAGAGGTTGATGGGTCTTTATATTCCTAAGTGGTCTGAAATCTGGACAGAAGAAAAGCACCGGGCAGTCCTGGACTCCACCATCCAGGGCTTCTTAACAACCCTGCAGGTGGAGCACGTAAGTTGTTCTAAGAGGTACCAAGGCTGGCACCTACTTCTTGGCCATTTCCCAGGCACTGATCTTTGGAAACCAACTACAGTACTCAATTTTTATAGGAAGTGGTGACAACCCTGGGTTTACCACCTTCATTAGTGAGTTATATGATAAGAGGATCAATATCAGATTCCTACTTGCTAACTGGCCCCTAAAGAGGAGTGTGTCCCTTGGCTCCAGCTTTGTCCCTGAGGCCCCAGCCATCTAAGATCTCTCTGCAGATTTTTCCTGGAAGCAACATCTTTCTCTCAGGTGTTTCTCTCCTCACCTCAAGCTCATCCCAGGGCTAGGACGGGAAGAGCAGAGAGTGTCCTAGCTTATTCAGAGGAAGCAGTGGTTTTGTTCTCTTCTCTCCTCTATGGTACACGATAACAAATGGAATTACAGGCAAAAGCTCAACACCTGAGCCAAGTCAAGGAGAAGCTGCACTGGCTAGAGCTGAGGAGCCCGTGGGCCAAGGCACAGCCCAGGAACATCACTTCACCAGCTTACCCAGGCCGCTCACTGCTCCGGCTGCTGGAGTGGACAGTGAAGACAGTCTCGCTCAGCTGGTCCCAGTAGTACTCAATCCCAGTGTTTAAGGCCCTAGAAAGTGTGGAAGAACAGAGAAGAAAAAGTGAAAGGCATGAGACAGGGGACAACGACGAGTAGGAAAGGTTCTGGGCTTGGTGGACAGTAGCATGGAATCCCTTCTTTCCCTCCTGGAGCTGGGCTGGGACCAGAGAGACTCCATTAGGATGCGCAGTGCTGGAGCAACTCTGGTAAGTCACTAATGGCCCAAGTGCCTGTGGTGGTGCTTTTAGAGCTTTCTTTCCTTGCGACAAAGTCTACTAGTGCCTTCTTGGGTTTAAGTATCACCAGATGCAGACAGTGGCTTTTGGATATTCTAAAGACATGGAAACAGGAACTAAGACGGTAGGTAAGAGGCAGGAAAGAGGTCCACTGGTAAGACAAGTGAACTGGACACTGGTGCGAAACGGTGTGCTGAGTCATCAGAAACAGAGGCCTGAGAAACAAAGAGCACAGGTTCCTGTTGCTGGGTCTTCCACGGTCTTACCATAGGACTGAGGGAAAAGAATGAGGGCACCATGCCATTCCTAATGTGCCTGGAACTCAAGTATAAGGAGAAAAAGCCAGGATGAAACATCCCTCTCCCCTCCCTGCCCTGAACCTAGATCCTCCTTTGCCAGGGTCTGCTGGATAAGCAACAAGGAAAGATGCTATCAGAATTCCAGAAGACCTGTGAGTGTTCAGAAACTTAAGGGAGCAGGAAGGAGGGACTGTCAAGTGGTGGCAGGCTGCAGTACCGGCTGCTCAGTGGGGCTTCCTCTACCAAGTTCTTTGGGCTACCAACCCTCTGGCTGGTTTCCTCTCTCCCTGCAAAAGGCAAGCAAGGTGTTCCTTCCCATCTCATACCGGCACAGCTGCCGGAAAGAAGGAGCATCCTCCCATCTTTATAATCTGATTTGCCATCGCAGTCAGAGATCGTGGCCTAGGACTGGTCAACAAGGTCGAGGGTGTGGTGTTGGTGCAGGAAGCAGACCCGCTGACTGGATCTCTGGAGTGCATGTGGAGATGCTCAGAGACACTCCTGACCAAGCAGGCCAGGCATGAGCTTGAAGAGTTCCAATTAGCGAACTTCTTAATCCCAATGCATCGGTTACTTTCCTTTAACGACAGAACTTACTTTGATAAGGGACAAGCCAAGTGTTAACGAACTAGATTGGGTCCCTTGTCTCCAAATAAGTGTTGTAAATCTTAATTGCTATGCCTGTGGTTATTGTCCTGTTTGGGAAGGGGATGTATTTACTATTTTAAGGAGACAAGATCTGCACAGGATGTTGTGAGTTAGTCTTATTTAAAGTGCGAAAGAGATTTAAAGAGGAAGCCAGGAAGTGAAGAGGAAGAAAGAGGGCTGCGAAGCCACTTGAAGACTGCCCAGAATCAGAAGCTCAGAAGAGACGACGACTTTCCTCCAGAGGCAACAGAGAGAGATGGACAAATAAGAGACTGAAAGATGGAAAAAGAGAGAGAGAGACACAGAGAAGAGTAAGAAAGCTTTTTCCCTAAAGCCATCACCCTGAATTTAGACTCTGGCCTCCTAAACAGTAAGAGTCACCTATTTGTGGTATTTCTGTTAAAGGGTCATTAAACTACTAAAAGATGAAGAAGAAAAAACAAAGTTGGGAGAATGTGTTTCTTTCCAACATATGAGGAGCTTGGATGAGGGAAGAGGGCCAGTGCATCACAGGAGTTGGACTAGCTCAAGTGGAAGGAAAGCAGGCCAGGGATTTGTTACTCATTGTTCAGCAGACCCATGTGTGCAGAAGAAAATGGCTCCAACAGGGTTTTCAAGGTTGTTGTTGCCTTTCAGAAGTGAACCACCAGGCCTGTCATCCAAGAGGCCTGTGGGTGGATTTCAACTACTGGCAATTGAGTTTAGCTATTTGAACACCTGGGACCTCAATATTGACTCCTAAATTTGTCTTCCAAGGGTTACCAAATTCTGGGCCATAGTTTTTGAGGATAAAGAGTCACTCCAAAAGGGCCCTTCCTTTCCTCTCTGTTTGAAGTCTAGAGAGCTTGCTGGGCTGCAGATCTGTTATGGTCTTTGTTAGTCTCCCTCTTCAGTAAGTAGCATTTCCACCTCCCAAATCCTCTATCAGGGGTTAAGAGCTACCTCAGAACAAGAAGCAGCAGCAAATGGCCAGGAGTCAAGTGGCCCGCAATGGTAGAAGCAATCAAAACACAGTGTCATTGTTGCAATTTACGGTGTACAAACTGGTTGTTAGGCACCACGTGAAGCCAGCTGCCAGCTCTGATTTACAAGGTTTATTGATAGATGGTAACACCACATGGACCCCTGTCAAATCCCACCTCTGTAAATTCTTACTAGCCAGGGCTGTTTAATGACAGCAAATCTACAACAAAGTACACATTGCATAACCAGGAACCTCCCTTTCTAGCTCAGGGAAGAGCCCACCAGAAAGCATACTGCTGGGACTGGGAGTGCCAATGCAATGCTGGTAGCCACTGGGCTCTGCACCATCTATCTGAGCAGTATGCCCGGCTGCTTAGTAAAGCAGTCATCTGCCAAGCAGATCGTGGTTGATGGGTCCTCTATCAAATGTACTGCTCCACTTTCGCCATCACTCCATCCTCCTGCTTTGCCAACAGGCCCAATCCTAAACCCTAATTTGCTCTTTCTGTAGTCACAGTGACTTGACTATAACAAGCAGTCAGGTTTGGTTTAAATTCCAGGTGTTATACCAAAGAAAATAATTGAAGACATCTGCCCGGGCTATTGAGACCCTCAGCCTTCAATACCCAACACCTCTGATCTCTTGTCTGTAAACTAAAGAATGGTCCCCACTGTCTCCTTCCTTCTTGAGTCTGGAGATGAAAGCACCACTGTTTGATCAGGGTTCTCCCTGAGAGTTGGGCAAACATAAAGGTTGGAAGGAGAGGAGGGAGGCCAAGCAGGTTAGACTTTTCAAAAAGATTTCCCTCAGAAGCATCTGTGAGCTGTGTTTGGGCTGGCTCAAAGACTTCCCCACCACCGGGGCTTCCTGGACTCCCCACACATATGAAGAACCACCTTGGCTTCCTTCGTGATCATGATGACTTCACCACGGAGTTTCTGTTCCTCAACTTTAGCTTTGAGAACATTCTTCTTTCATCTACTCAGTTACATGCTTGAAGTAGCTCAGACTACCAAGCTGCCTCCATATAAAAAAGGGCTGTTTCCAAAATGACTGGCATTCACGTCTCTGCAGATGTGGGAGAGAGCAGGCACCTGGCGTGTGTGGGTTAGTCTGAAAGATGTGGTCTCTGGCGATCCTGGCTCCCCTTTTCATTCAGAGGTGTGCCCTGACCTTCCTTGGTCAAAGATGTTTGATTATAATTACTGTTTACAGTTTTAGTTGTAGTGGATTCCTCCAAATGGGCAGAGTTGAAATCTTGTCAGGAGTCCAATGCTTGGCCAAAGGGCCAGATGTCCCACAGTCCCAGCCTACTTCTCTTCTGATATTCGTATCTCAATTCCATCCTCCTTCTCCCCCTACCATTATAGGGCTGAGCTATGACGCCGGAAGTGAGCATGCATCCCCTTATACTAATCTAGTACTTCACATGCAATATGGTTATCTGTGGGGGTGTGGGCTGGGCTGGCGGTCAGCCAGAAGCACAGTAGCCACATGTGAGGAATGGAGAGCGGGGAGGGCAAAGTAAAGGAGAAAGGGGCACCTCGCTTATTGGGAAAGGTCAAGTGACCAGCTACTTTAATAGCTCTGTATACATAGAGGCTAAAGGGCCAGCTGGGGTTCGCTTACTAAGAGAATTTCTGCCCCTGGAGAGAGGAGTGATATCTTGGGCCTTTTTGAACTGTCAAGGCAATGGTATATAGGGGTTTAGTACAAACAAAAAAATATGCATTTGTCTCAGGAGACTGGTTCCTTCTGCCTTTGTGCTTGGAGAGTGCGCTAAGGCAAAGACAATGGAGGAGAAATCATGAGCAGGATGGAGAGCACAGATGAGGTGCAGTTGTCTGTGCCTGGGACAAAGGCAGACAACCACCTGCTCTAGAGGGAGGGCTGTAATCTTGGCCCAGCTGGCTGGCTGCATCCTGTGCCCTTGGGAATGGGTGTGCCAGGGAGCTGCGTCACACAGGGATAGGCAGCTGCCTACTAAAGAGACAACAAAACCCTGGGCTCCCATGTCCCTATTTGTTCTCCCTCTCTGAGCCAGAGACCCATCAGAGGTTGTTCGAAAGATGAACACCCTCTCACTTTCCATTGAGTCGGTTACCTATCCAGTTAAATATCTAAGCAGCATCGCTCTAGATCAGAAGTTCTACACCTGAAGCACTTGACCTAAACAGTTATGAAATTCTATGTGTATGGTGTATTTTTTGGGGAGAAGAAAATCTACTGTTTTCATCAGAATTTTAAAGGGGCTTTTGATTTAAAAAAAAAAAAGTTAAGGATCACTTACAGTTCAACTGGAGAGTTAGGAAGCTGAGCTCTGTCATGGTAAGCTGAGACACCCAGGCTGAGCCTTAACTTCCTCTCCTTATACTGCCCACAGCTCCTCTACCTACAGCAGACAACAACAGAAACCCTGCACAGATAGGACGATGACTGAGAACTGAGGAAGCAACTTGGAGCAAAGTCATGCTCATCTTAATTTATATACCACCACTGAAACTCTGGTTGTAAGGTTTGGGGCACTTGTTAACTAGACCCACGAAGAAGTCAGGAGGAACAGTAACACCAAAAAAGTCAGTTTGGACTAGTTCTATCAGAGTTCGACAACACTTAGTCTGTGATGGAACACTGCTGATGTGTCAAATGCTCGTGCCAGCTGACTCATCAAGGGGGCTCCAGTTCCTGGGTAAGAGTCCCTAGGCAGTCCAAGACAGCTGGGGCCTGCTGAGATTTTGTGATGCCGACGATGACATATGGGGAGAACGAGAAAATGGAGGCCAAAGCCAGCTTCATGTTGGCTGAGGTGCCTGTGACTCACATCAAGTATGTAGGCTGGGTCTGCTGTGTGGCCATGACAATCTGGGTTTAGAGAGCCTGCCTCCATAGGAGCAGATCTCGTCTATAAGGGTGGGGACTGTGAGTTTGACTGGGACAAACATTACTGGTTACAGCCGTAAACAAAACTACACTTCTTCAGAGTGCAGCAAAACAGAGACAGAAAGGCTTCAAAATAACTGCTGGTCAAAGCCAAAACCATGTTCAGAATTCTGTCAGTCTGGGGAAAATATGGCGATTGGAGCTTCTTACAAATTTCCAAGCAAAGAGGAAGGGGAGGACAATCAGTGTTACATATTTTGGGAAAGAAATATTTCAGAGGAGACTGATCCTCAGACAGACACTGACAGACTAAGCACCTGAGCTAATGGTGGCACACTTTGAAGGAGGCAGGCTGTGTGTCTGAAAAGGCATGAGCAGACATGAAGGAGTTTCACTAGACAGACTCCAGGAGGAACGTGGCGGACCAGCACAACAATCTCTTCACTCTAAGAGCAGCCTGCCCAGTCCTGGCTGATACAAGACTCTTTTTGGGTGGAACCCGGAAAATCCAAGGTAGGATTAAAAAGCTGCCTTTAGAACTATGTATTCCTTCTCCTGTCCTAATATAACTAGCTGCTAAGAGTTCAGACACCAGTCACTTACTCAGACCCAAAAACAAATCCAAATACCTACTCTAAGGACAGCTAAGGTCCCTATGAAAAGGTATCATGGAGACTCCCAATTGCTAGTGACCCCACCAGACAAATCACACCATGTTCTGTAAGCTGCAGAACACCCCAGGAGAAGAGTGTGCGGCAAGTGAAAGCATTCAGATGGCCTGGAGGCAGAAGTGGCATTTAGTCGGCAGGAACCCCGTGGTGCCCTCCGTAGCAATCAGCCTGATCGGCACTGAAGCACAGAGCTGCATACTCCCTACCTGGCTGGGTCTGGAAATTGATGGCAAACCTGGCTGGCTCCCAGGATCCTGGAGAGACCTTTCCCTCCCAGAAAGCCAGGGGAAGGGACAGGGGTGGCAGCAGGAATTGAGTAACAAATGCTTCGGTCCTTTGTCTTCTCCTTCCCCATACTTCAAGAAGAATCATTTTGATTTTAAACTATGCTTCCTTTTATTTTGCCTTCACTAAGATGAGCTGAAGCCTCACATAGAAAGAAAAACAGGCAGGACATAGACAGGACACCGTTAGAGATCAGTGGCTTGACAAATTAAGGTTTGCACAATAGTCTTCTTCCAATTTTATTTTTTAAATTAATGTCTCTGCTGTTTACACAAGCCTAAGACCACCTGTTGGATTTTAAAAAAAAACAATCTTTGATATCAATGCTTCTGTCTGCAGGGAAACAAGACAATCACTAGGATACCAGAGAACAAGGGAGAAAACCCACTGTCTCGGATTCAAGAAGACAGTAACTAAGCCAGCCCTTTGAAGGTGTCTGGACTAGAGGGCTTACCACACCAGCCCTTCAGTGAAGAGAACCGTTTAAGGAGTGATGTGAGGCAGACTCTAGCAGGGTTGTTTTTTTTTTTCTTGTTCTGTACTGTCAGATCTGACTGTCACAGAAGGAGATTGGATTGTCCATCCTTCTCCAGCGGAGCACCTGGTGGATTAGAATTGTTTGCCTTCGGGATTGCAGCACAGCTTCTTGCCACTAGGCCACCAGAGCTTCCTGCTACAGGGTTTTTGACTTCCCATCTAAAACATGAGCTCACTAGCCAGGCCCAGCAATGTCTAGTCTTTAACTGAATGACCCTGCCCCCCAACACACGCATGTGCATGTATGTGTACACACACACACACACACACACACACACACACACCTGCGCCACTCACTCTGGCCAGGCCCAGCAATGTCTAGTCTTTAACTGAATGACCCTGCCCCCAACACACGCGCGTGCATGTATGTGGTGTACACACACACACACACACACACACACACACACACACACACACTGCCACTCACTCTGGTCGGCAGATCACCAGGTCTCCTTTGTTGGTACCATAGGCCAGTCCAAGCCCTGGCTCCGGCAGCCAGCGGGCAGAGTTGATGCTGACGTGTCTCCGCTGGTCGGCAGGCATGGGGTAAAGGACATTGAAAACTCTCTGGATGGGCAAGAAAGGAGAAAGAAAAGAGAATTTGGGGAGGGTAGAGGAAGAAAAACAATGTTACCAAAAACAAAATAATCCAGGGAAAACCAAAGTTCATTCTGTTGCTTCTAGCAGGTGATCTACCAGAGGGGCGGTGGTGGCTAAACTGGTTTGACATTTGTCTGGAAACCTGGGGTAGCAGAGGGGAGGACCCTCTTGTTTTGGTGAGAAGCTGGGCTCTTTAAGAATTAATAGGGGCATCCATGGACTATTGTACATGAAGCTCAGCGGCACTCTTCTTAGAGTCTTTGAGTACCTCTAACGTCACTGCTTTCAGGGTAATCCCCTGTAAAGCCTGTCTAGAGCCCAGAAAACCAGGAAGGACTGTCCCTAACTTCCCTTTGGCCAGACCAACCAGGGAGAGCCAACTTAGACTGGGAGTCCTGTTGCTATGGAAATTAAAGTGCTTCAAAGCAATGGGGAATTGGAGGTGATAGGGGGGCGGAAGGGGGTGATAACATCAGAGAACATTTTTAATTCTTCTAATTAAAAGCAATGTTAAAACTGCTATTGTTAAGGAAATCTAAAAGGTGCAGTAAGATGTAAGGAGCAGGGCAGAGGGGAATCTTGAACACATGGGTACACGCTTTCTTTCTAGCTTATATAAATCACCCTTCAATGAATAATTTCCATTTCTTGAAGGGAGAGTTTTTCTTTCAACATCTTGCCAAAGTTAATATTTTCTTGGGGGCAGCTTAGGTCTGTCTATTAACTCACAAGAATTCCAGGAGGAACATTAGCCAGAAAGAAGTAAGACCGTGGAGGAAGTAAGGGCATGGACCTGAGAGACAGAATCACCTGGGGCTGAGTCCTAGAGACCACCAAATAACTGCTTGAGACTTCACCACTTAAAAAGAGACAATACTCACATTTAAATCATTGGGGAAATTAAAAGAGATGATGTATATAAAATGCCTGGCAGGGCAAGCTCATAAATGGTAACATTATTATTTTTATTTTTACCAGGCTCCTAAACCTATCTGGGGTTTTAAAAAAAGGTTATTGGGGCCCTATTAAAAGGACAAGAAATTTGGGAGCTCTGGCGGCCTAGTGGCAAGAAGCTGCACTGCAATCCCGAAGGCACACAGTTCAAATCCACCAGATGCTCTGCTGGAGAAGGAGGGGCAATCTCCTCCTGTGCCAGTCGGATCTGATTTGAAGGCACACAACAAATAAAAAAAAAGGACAGGAAATTGAGAATTTGTAAAGTGGAGGCTGTTACTATGTTGTTTTCCCTCCTAGTCTTAGCCATTTGAATCTATAAGGATGAACTATCTTTGTCATTATGTGTCCCTAATCATCAACAGAAAGGAAAATGAAAAAGTGATGTAGAAAGTAATATTCATCAAATGAATTTTGGGCAGTATAATCATAACTACTGTTTTCTGATTATACTACAGAGAAACCTTCTCCACATTGCCCTCTGCACACAAAAAACAGCACTCACAATGTACCAAGTGATAAAGAACTCTGGATATGGAGACCTCTGGGTTTATGAGCCTGAGCATCTATCTAAAGTCATGCAGTCAGGATGCCCTGCCATGGTCCTGACATATTAGGTCGTTCTCTAATAGACAGATGTGAGGGTGGAGTATGACCAATAGCCCTATGGCTACCACACTAAGTAGCTCCTCTGCCTACCCTGAATAATGCAACTTCAAATAAAAGAATCAGGCTGGTCTATCTAATGTTGTTGTTGTTATGTGCCATTGAGTTGTTTGCGACTCATAGTGACCCTATGTACAAGAGCCCTAAATGCCGTTCTATCCTGTGCCAACCTAGCTATCTCAAACACATTCATTCCCACCACTCCACTCACAGAATTGATCCATCTCATCGAGGGTCTTCCTCTCCTGTGCTGTCCCTCCACTCTCCCAAACATGATGTCCCTCTCCAAGGACCCTCCTTGCAACATGCCAGATGAAGCTTCAAAATCCTTGACTCCAGGAACATACTGGCTTCACCCTCTCCGGGACAAACTTGTTTGTTCTCCTAGCAGTCCATGGTATATTCAACACTCTTCTCCAGCACCACAACTCAAAGGCATCAATTCTCTTTCTATCATCCCTATTCACCGTCCAGCTCTCTGATGCATAGCACGTAAGTGCAAAGACTATAGCCTGGATCAGGCGCACCTCAGTCTCCAGCCTGACATCATTGCTCTTCAGTACTCTTGAGAGGTCTCTCATAGCTGACTTTCCCAATGCAATTCGTCTCCTGATTTCCTGGCTGCTGTTACCAAGAGTGTTGACTGTGGAGCCAAGTAAACGAAAACTGTTAACTATCTCAATCTCTTCACCATCCATACTGATGCTGCCAATTGGCCCAGTGGTGAGAATCTTTGTTTTCTAAGAGAGACTATTAAATAAGAGCCCAGTACAGTTTAAGAATTTCATTTTTAGGGCGCTCTGGTGGCCTAGTGGCAAGAAGCTGCACTGCGATCCTAGAAGTATGCTGTTTGAATCCACCAGATGTTCTGCTGGAGAAGGAGGGGCAATCTCCTCCTGTATCATTCAGGTCCAATTTGATGGTACACACACACAAAAGAATAAAATTTAAAAAAAAATCATTTTTACTCCCCCAGTTATGCTGGAGTTTATTTAAACTAAGAGAAAAGGGTCGGAATGTTTTCATGCAATACATTCTTAGATTATTAAAATAACAATTAATGAGAAACAGCAGCAAGAATTAAGGAATGCTGTACTTGTAATCCATACAAAACAGCAGCATTCTGAGTTATACACAATTAAAGAAATATCTTAAATACTGTAGTAGTTAACATGTAAGAGGCATAGGTGGGCATAGGAATGCAGTTTAAAAAAAGAAAAAAAATACATGGAAAAATTCAAGTTCTTTAAAATCACTGAGCAAGAATAGCAACACTGAACTTCACATACTGATTTTACATAATTTCTATGCAGTACCTTGTCTTAAACCCAAGGGTAAATGTTAAGACTCTCCTTTCTTTTTGTAAACATCTGCATGGTAAACTTGGATGACTGTCCTCCCTGAACTTTACCTGGGAGGTAGCCTTTTTAATTTTTTACTAAAAAGGGGGCAGGTTTGGCACTTTTATACTGATGTCATCAATGTCAGTATTTCTTGAGATCTCAGGAAGATTCATATTCTTTCTAGCTGATAGACACTGGCTGGAGCTCCTCCTAAGCCAACCTCAGATTTCTCCAGTTTATTTTGTGCATCAATTTGTGTAACAATCTCATTTATGCTGGTTTCTAATACCATTCTCTCCAACACCATTTCTGCAAGAATACTGTGAACCTTATCTACATGGAAAATTAAATCCAGTTCACAGACATTTTCAAAACACTTGTCTAATGTTTTCACAATACTTGAATTAGATCTAAAATGCCAAGTTCACTTTCTGAAGAATCCACATATATAATGAAGAATCCACAAATATTATGCTGTATAATGTTTATAAATCAGCTTGTTGTCAGATTCTCCCATTAACAATCCTCCTTCTAGGAAATTAGAAGCATTTTCATCTCTCTTAGATACCAAACTGAATGTCTCCCTGATTGATAGTTGTTGTGCATCTCTATTATAAGGCTGGTAGAACTTGAAGAGCTGCGGCGTCCCATGGTTGCTGAAGATGGCCGGGCCAGGCCTACTGGGTGAGCGCTGGGGGCCATGTTGGGGGCAGGTGAGCCAGCAAGCTTCGCCTAAGATGTTGCCAGCTATCCTTCCTCATCTGTCCCCTCCTGCATGCCAGTTTCCGAATTTCTAACGTGGTAGCTTGATCTCATCTCTGGATAATCTTTTTCTTGACAGGAGCCTTGAACAGATTTCATGGCTCTTGCTCTCCACACGGCTGTGCAGGCTGACATCTCATGGCAATGTACACCCCCCCCCCCAGCCTCTTCTCCCTTTGAGCATAATCAATCCTTTCCCTTCAATCAGAGGATGGGCCACGGTGGCCGCTTCCTTTATCACAGGGGCTTCCCTTCTCCATAAAACCATCAATCAGCTACTCTGGTTAAATCACAACTTGGTATACACACTAAAAAACCCAATGTGCCAGGATCACCTAGTCTCTTTAATTTTTCTTCTCCTAAAGGTCAGACCATCTGAACAGGGCGCACTCAGAATTGGGGGGGGTGGGGAGGTAGAGAAGGAAGAGAGTTTATTTCACTGTGTTAGAAATGAGAAGTGCCTGTTTTACATCTGTGGTAGTCCTACATGAACTTCACAAGGGTCTCTTTAAAAGCACAAAGACCTCAATCAACTGGAGGCAATAGGGAGAAGGTCTAGACAAAGGGTCATGGAAGGAAAGGGATAATGTTAATGAAGTATACACTTAAATATTGTGCAGAGCATTCTGATGGGGGTCTTGAAGAGAAGACTTAACAGAAAACTTGTCTAGAAATGTTCCAGACCAGGAAAGAAGCAAGCAAGCCTCTCAAATGGTACAAATTTACCTTTTATAGTCTGTCACTGCAAAGGGATTAACAAATAAATACTATCAATTTGCTTCTAAGTATGGGAACTTGCTTTATAGACAAAATCTTCAAGAGGCTAATGTGATGGATGAAACCAGCTTAGGCGGGACAAGGCCACAAAGGGATTGGAAAAAAGTAATTAACCCCCCTGATAATGCTGCACATGCACTTTACACCTTCCCTGGCTCCAGGAGTCATAGGGGCATCAATTTGTCCTCTGGCTGTGCCCTCTTCCAAGTGTTTACGCAGTGCTGAAAGGGCAGCTCCCAAGTACCATCTCCTCTCATGTTTGGGTATTAGGCTAAATCCTGCTTTGTGGCAGGAATCCAGAAAATGCCACGTGAAGATCAGCAGTCTCCTGGATCCCTGATAAGCACTTGCTTGCTTATCACAGTAATGTGGGGTCGGAAAGAGGGAGATGAGGACACGCAGCACAGAGGGGACGGGAGCACGCAGCGTGTGGGAAAGGAAGGGAAGTCGCGGCCTCCTTGGTCAGGAGAGGTCATCTGGTCCAAACCTCCATGTTTCATGTTTGTCCTAACTTAAGGGTTCCAGGGGAATGAGTATAAAGAATCTGGTCTGTTTTGTAAACCACCCAGAGCTGTAACGTCCACTCTGCTCTCTGTTCAGCGTTACCAGCTCTCAATGCACCTCACGAGGGTAAATGCTCCACACAACAATCCAGCCCTAGAGACTATAAGAGTTGGACAGTAAGGTTTCTTAGTAGTGACCAAATGATTAAGCAGCTGTGCCTGCATCACTCTTTGATGGTTAGCTTCTTGGACAAAGAGCCTGGTAATCTGTGAGCTTCCTCCCAGAATGTGATGGGGTTCTATGTCCAAAATTCCTCAGCACTAAGGAAGAACATCTGGGACAGCAGAAGGGACAGTACTGGCCCGTCCTTAAAGGAAATCCAGGTAATACCGTAAGCTGACTGTGGGAAGTTAACGGCAAAACTGGGTGCCTGCTGAAAATTCTGACAGAACTGCCACTTTATGAAGCTTTACCTGGGAGAAAAGACCTGGCAATCTGCTCCCATATTGATTAGAGCTTGGGACACGACGTGGGTAGTTAGTTTTACTCTGTCCTACAGGGTCCACCATGAGTCAGAACACCACAGAAGTAGTATCACAATTTGGGGCCCCATGAGGGGGCTGGATACAATGCTTAGCTGCTGATTCATGTTGGTAAAATCCTGGTTTCACCTGCCTCATCTGGAGCTGTTCCCCGGTATATGACAAACGTCGGCGACACCATGCCACTCTCTCCCTTCCAAGCAGATTGTTCCCATTTCTGTCTTAAATTCTATGAAGGGAATTAGAATCAATATGCTGGAAGGAACACAATTTTTAGTCAGTGCAGTGCTGAGCACATCAATAGGGCATGAGTCAGGTTGCCAAGATCTAAGGGAGTGGGAAAAGATAAACGATTCCTCCACTTCTGTTGTCCAAGACAATCTCTTGTACTGACTGCTCCTCTATCCCTCAAACTAACTAACAGGAAGTGGGAGCAAAAGAAAATAGTTCCCAGATCAAAACTGGAAGGATTTTGTTTCTTGTTCAAAGATAGAGAAAGAACGACAGAGGCAGGCAGAGGAGCTCTGTGGGAAACCTTCCTCTCTTATCCTTTTAAAATTCAGAAGAAAAATGTATTACTGACCTCAACAAGATATTTTTTCCCCCACTGCCTATCAATAAAGCTCAGGCCATTAGTCCAAGCAGGGAACTGCAGTGCTCAGATCAGCCCAGATAAGAAGCCCAAAGAGAAAACTTTGTGGTTATCTTGTTTACATTTGGAAATCTCATTTGTAAAGCTGGGATTCTGCTGGGGCTGCAAGCGGTTCCAGTGCAGCCGCACATGTACCTTATTTTCTCTAAGACAATGGAAGTTGGGTTGATGTAGCTGGAAACTGAGGCTGGAAGTGCCACTATTTCCTTGAAGGTGCAAGCCAGGGAAGCTTTGTGAACTGTGGGTAGTGATGGGAGTTTGGGGAGGCTTTGGTATTCAGAGAAGGTTACTAGTAGGCAATCAACTCTCCAAGAAGCAGGAGAGATCAATAGGAAGCAGATGTTAAGAGACAGCTGACCTTTACATTGCAAATGGTTGACCACACACACATTCTGTCAGCTGACAAAGGTTACATATTCCAGAGCAGGGAGGAGGGCAATGACATATATTACTGGAGTTTCTTCATCTCTATGAGAAGCTGGTTTATACCATTTGTTTTCTGGATTCTAAATGAAATTTCTTTTATGGTTTCTAAATCTTCTTTATATTCTCCTTTGGGATGTAGTACTCAAAGAAGGTTGTTGGAATTTTAAAAAATAACTCTTTAAGAGAACATCAACTCATCCAATTGTCCCTTTTCCATTCAGTTGAAGCAGAAACAGAACTGCCGATGTTCAAACTTCCTCCAGAGAGGAGGTCCCTTTCTAAACTCCCTGCAACTTGTTTGTCCTAGCTGCTCTTGGTAGTAATTCTAGACTATGATTGTTGAGACCTGTAAGCACTTATTTTCTTTTCCTAGTTCTGATGCTTTCCAAAGGCTACCACTGTTGGCCACTGGGATCAAAGCATGGGGATAATAATGAAAATCAACTTCTGTACTCAATATAATATCAAGCACTCAGAGAACTTCTGAAACTCCCAGAGAGTAAAATGACTCTCCTATTCCCACATCCCTGAGAACAGTACATATACTTCAACTGCCTCAATTTTCTGAATCTTAAAGGAAATTGCCAAGTGAGCAGTTCCAAACATTCTAGAGATTCACCTTGGATAAGAGTCTTTATTATCTTTTACTTTTGGGAAGAACATGTTTACCTGTCAGGATAGGACATTAAATATGTTCCACCCTCTGCAACTATAAGAACTGATTTTCTGACTGTACAGAAAAAAACAAATGTTTTATCTTTCACTTTTGATAAAAAACTAAAGGGAATCTCTTGCCATGTCTCATGTAGGACTAGATCACTGAGAAATTCAATAATATAAAGCAGACTGTGGAAATGAGGTATATAATTCCAATTTTCAGAGGATTATCTCATTAAAGCTTCATTTAATAGCCATTTCTTGAGGAGTGGGAGAGATATGCTGACAGAGGTGGTGGTGAATGGGGGTGTAAATCCATGTATGTGTAGGGGAAGACATGGTCTGCAAGATCTCAAAGTAGCACACAGTCATGGACCAAAAGCTCTGGAGGCCAAGTGCAGTGAAGGCTAGGGGGCTGGCAGTGAAAAGACCAGACAAGACAGTAGCTGGATACCATATAAGCGCCAGGAGGACCAGGGTCCATTTTCTTCACTGCTGCATTCTCAGACCTAGGTACCTAACACATAGGAGGGGCTCAGTAAAATTTTGCTGAGTGGGTTTAAAAAAAAAAAGGCAATATAGACAGTAAAGAGGCCAAGGAAGAAAGAAATCACCATAGCTGGAGGAATCTGTCATGGAAAAATATGCCTAAATAAATGGCTTTGACTGTAATTCTAAATGTTATTTTTAATGTTTTATCTTATCCCCTCCCTCCCTGACAAATCACATCACAGACACCTCTGACTTCTCTCATACCACGCCCCCCTGTTCCTCCAAAGTTCTGAAGAAAGGATGCATGCTTTGTACCACATCTCAGAAGTCAACTTTAAGATAATTGCAGCGGAAGCTGCTTTTAATCAACTGACAGGCAGCTTTAAGAAAATTAATGAGGACAAAATCTTAGGAAGGAGTAAATCATTTCTGACAACAAAGCTGTCTTTTATCCCAATCTCCCCTTGAAGAAATAGTACCCTTCAAGGATACAAAAATAAAATTAACTTTATTTTTGGCACCTGTCACCCTCAGGGCCAGACAAGATTAAGAAGAGGCTCAGTTCCCTTAAAATTTCTGGAAAATACTCTAGATTGAGCTAGAGTTGTAGGTCATTTCTGAAAATCAAGCTTTCAGGATCTGGGAAGTACAGATGATTGAATTTATATCACAGGCTAAATTCAGGGAGGGAGCTATGATAAAGATGGTATGTTTAAGAATGGCACTGTTGTTGTATTGCATTGAGTCAGAACGGATCCACAGCTGATGCAGTGGGTTTTCAGAGTCAGTTAAATACATGGCAGGAGACAGCACATCTTTTTCCAGCGGAGCAGCTGGTGGATTCGAATGTTGTGCCTTTCAGTTGACAGTGCAACTCCTAACCACTAAGAGCCACTAAGAGCTTCCTAAGACTGGCACCAGACCAGGCCAATAGAGGCCCTCTCAAGACAGTTACAGAAGGACTGACAGATCTGGGTGTCCACTGTGACCCAAGATCCAAGCTACAACTCAAGTTATGACTAATTTGTGCGTCTAGATGCCCAATCTTTTCTTCAGCTCTTTTTAATCAATCTTTACTAGGCTCATTAAGAAGGCTGCAAAGTAGTATGAAATAAATAAAGTCTATGAATGTATCTTTGTAGTTTGATTGACACCAAAGTATACATTAATGGTATTATATTGGGTTTTTCCTAATATAATACCAAGGTTAACAGTGAGTTGGACAATGGGGAATAGGGAATAAAGAACTCAAGAAAGGGAAAGGGCTAGAGAGAATATGAAGGTGGTGTTTCTAAAGTAAAAGCACCTCTGAATTCTAACAGTAGGGAAATCAGGCAAAAACTCCCAGGAGACATTAAAATCGATTATGGGCAGGTAAGAATGTGAAAAGAAAAAGAAAAAAAAAAAAGGTGAAAAGCCTTTCACCACATCAGTCCTTGAGGTACCATCATTAGCATAATTCAAACAAGCTAGGGCCATGTTGTTATGCGCTGTGGAATCAAATGACTCACAGCAACTCTATGAACAACAGATCTGAACCTTGTCCTATTCTGTGCCATCCTCATCATCGATGACACACCTGAGCTCAAAGCTGTTGTCACCACGTCAATCCATCTCAGTGAAGGTCTTCCTCTCCTTCTCTGACCCTATACCTTTCCTAACATGATGTTCCTTTCCAAGGAACATCCATCTTTCCTAGCAACATGCCCAGTGTATGTGAGATGAAGTTTCAGCATCTTTGTCTCCAAGGAACACTCTGGCTGCTCTTTTCCAGGACACTATCTGTTTGGGTTTTTTGGCAGTCCATGGACTATGCAGGGCTCTTCTCTAATTCCACAACTCAAAGGCCCAATTCTTCTTTCATTTTTTTCTCTGCCTAGTTCACAGAAAGTAACTGAAAAAGACTATGGCTTGAATCTGGCACACCTTAGTTTTCAAACTGACATCATCACTCTGTAATAATTAGGAGAGGTCCCTGAATGACAAAGTGGACTTTCCTAGTGTGATACATCTCCTTCTTCTGTGACTGCTGGTACTGGGAGTATTTAATGAAGATCCAAGTAAGATGAAATTATTGACAACTTCAATCTTTCCTCCATCTACCATGATATTATGATGGACAGTGTTTGGTGGCATTCCCCAGCTAAAACAAGCTTGGAAACAAGAGTGGCATCCACTTCCGTAAATAGCTTGCCTGCGGAAACCCTATGAACCTGGAGGAAGGATGAAAGTCACGCACTTAAGTGTTGAGGACTTTCGTTCATAGGGTCACTATGAGTCACCTGTAACTCAATGGCACTTAATAACAACATCATGATATTGCTTATCAGTCTGGGGTGAAGACTTCTGTCTTCTTGATGTTGAGATACAATCCATTTTGAAGGCTGTAGTCCTTGATCTTCTGAAGCAAGTTGTGTCAGCTATATAATGCAGGTCATTGATGAGCAGTCTTCTTCCTATCCTGATGCCACATTCTTCATAGAATCCAGCTTCTCAAATGATTTGTTCAGCAGACAGATTAAATAGGCATGGACAAAGGATATAACTCTGATGTACACCTTTCCTGATTTTAAACCACGCAGTGTCCCCCCTGGGGTTTGACATATCATCAATCTTAAAACTTCCTAGAATATCAGAAAGATCTCATAATAGGAGCCATACAAGTGAACCAGATAATGTCTCAGCCAGCAAGAGGCAGAATGCAAATAAAAAGGGAAACTTTTGTGAGCTCTAACTAGAAGCCAGTGCCACTGGTCTACCTCAGTGCACCAGTGCACTGACTCATCTGGAGGACTTGTTAAAGCACATATCGGCAGGCTCCACCCCAGAGTTTTTTATTCAGCAGGTCTACTGGGAGGCTGAGAATTGGAATTTTTACTTAGTTCTCCAGTGATAATGATGTGGCCTTAGGGACTACCCTTTGAGAGCTACAGGTTATGGGAATGTAGAAAAATGGAAGAATTTGTTTTCCTTCCCTATTGCTTAGAACCTGGTGAGGATGAGGAGATGCTTCTAAAGCTATAGAAAGCTGGTGCAGGGCCTAGGAAGTTTGGCCGCATCTCCTAAGGAGAAGATACACATGGGCAGTTTACCACTGAACAGCAGAATTCTCTGGATCAAGAAGGGGGATAAGCATGAGACTTGTATGAGTCCTTTCCACGGCTCAGGCCAGAACAACAGTCTGTTTGGTTAACAGCTGCCTAACCCTTGAATATAGCATTACCACATTACCGCAAAGAAAATGCCTTTAATAAAACCAGCCCTTACACATTTGAGGCTTTGCCTTAAAGTGCTTGATCCTATTCTCAGCAAAAAGGAAGCACAAGCGCTTTCTGTCATAGGCTTTCTTCCCCATCCAGCTCAAATGAAGGTATTTTTGTCTACCACATTTGCCAATAAAACAACCAGAGAGGAAAAGCAAACCAGCCTTGGTGAGATTCAAGCTTCCAGTGCTCTGGAATCTGCAGGGATTATGCAATATGAGTGTAGTTTAGTTGTTATTAAGCCACTTATCTGCCTACAATCCTTGTTTGGTTGGAGGGTTTTGGAAGGCAAGCCCGTGCACCTAGGAAAAAAGAGTATATAGCTGTGTTTTAAGCACTAATCTTTATTCTTACTTTCTAATTCAAAATGCCCTGGCAACACTCCTCCTTCTGTCAAGTGCTAACTTCTGTCCCATTCCTGGATATGATAGCACTTACTGCTGATACAGACTGGAACAACAGTTTGGTCTGATGACTATTCCTGGTTTCATTAGCAAATTTGTATTTTTGTGTTATGCTTTCTCTTAGTTAAAATGAAAGTTATTATAATGTGCAAGTTGCCACTATTTTAGAAAATTAATTGCAGTTTTCTGTTACAATATTGTGCCTTCTTCCAATTAGAAAATGAGGCCCAGAGGGAGCACAGGAAGTTCGGTGTTTTGAGAATTCAGCAAAATTCAGCTCAGCAGTCTCAAAAGTCTAACTTAAAAAAAAAGCAAAAATGAACCAAATGCCCTTACTGGCTCAAGTATCAGGGAGTCAGATAGACAGAAAATAAGTCTCTGAGTCATGGCGAGTAGCAGTAAATCCAACCTGGAAGGGTCTCAAAAGGACAGAGGGAAGGGGAAGATAAAATACATGCCCAGTCCTAGTTTCCTTCATCTGCTAATCATTTCAATTAGAGGACCATAGTGGCCTCAGGAAGCAAAGAAGGAAACTATCCAAAGTACCCTAGAGTCTAGAAACAAGGACATAAATGAGAATGAGCCAACCCAGGGAAGAAAAGAACTCAGCATATATAGATATTTAAGGGAGAAACCGGGAAAGCAGCAACACCAGAGAAGATACGGGAGGTGAAACACAGACACAGCTAGAAAGTGAAGAGTTTAGTAGGAAGTAGAACAAAAAAGCTCCTGCGCCTACAAAAAAATTAACAAAGGATCAGAGCACTGGGCAGAAAGCCACAATAATGAGTAAACCTGACATTAAGACTTTGTCTAGCTGCTAAGGCCAAGGACATAGACCTAAAATGAAGGCCAGTAGTCACGTACAACAGTGCTCAAGTGTTCATAGGAATCATCTGAAAAGCTTGTTTTTAAAAATATAAATACCAGTATCTCTCCCAGGCCCATTCCCATTGTGACCTTAGGTCTGAAGTAGCTTCTGTATTTTAACAAAGACCCCACAAGAGTTCCAATGCAGATTGTTCAGGGGCCACAGTTTGAGAAGTACTGGTCCCAAGGTCCTATGGACTGCTTGAAATAAATACACCAAAGCTAACAGCAAGTTTTCATATGGGATTTCATGAAGGATTATCTGTCTCTTGAGGGAGTGATGTCACTTAGTGGAAATTAAAACAAGATCTATCAGTGCTGCTGGGGAATGTTCTCTTGGGAACATCTGTTGGCCCAATAAGTTCATTTTTCTGATTAGTATAGTCCTACAGTGAATACCAAGAGAAGCAAGAAGAGAAGCTCTAAGACACAACCACTATTCACAAAGGCTTTCTTCAGAGAGTAAATGTGACATTATATATGGAGGTAAGTACCTCTGCTTACCTGGGTAAAGTAAGGTATGGTCTACAGACCCATTAAATTCTTTCAATGTGTCTTGAAAATTCCAGTCTTGCCTTAAACAGAGGCACAATATAGACTACTGAGAAGATCTCAAAATCTTGGTATCTTCCTTTCTGCAAGTGACTATTGTGCTTTTGGATATAAAGGGTAACTAAGACCTGGAAAACCAGATCTCTTTTTTTATAGAATGGAAGACACTCGAATGTCTCACTGTCATCGAGTTGGAGCTGATTCACACCTGACCTTCTTGTTGAGATGCCTCAATCTTGCCTCTTGAATGAGAGGCAATACCATTTCCAAACAGGAACATTCTAGTTATTTCAGCTCTTTTGGAGGTAGCAGATGCTACCTACTGAGAATCAAAAAAGCCTCATTGTGAGGCCTGAGAAAACTCGCAGTTGGCGAGTGGCTTTGAACCCCTTAGCAGGACAGCAATGGATAACTGGACTACCACATCTTCTCAGCACACTTCTCCAACTGTACTCCTTGTGTTGTCAGTCCTGTGTGTGACAACAGATCCCACCATCTTGGCTTCCACTCAGAAGCTGTTTGCCCATAGCCAGATGTTTCTGGTTACTTTTGAAATAGAGGAACCTTGCTGGTTTGAAAGACTGGCAGGCCATGCCCAGGAGTTGGGCAGAAGCCCTGGCTTCCGGAAGAAGTTAGAAATGTTCATTAGTGTTGCCGAAATCAGAGCCTGTCTCTTGATTATGAACAATTATTCCACAATTAGGCAGAGAAGGTTGGAAGAACAGCTGCTGGGGACCAAGGGTTTCTAGCTAGTGAAAACCTAACACCAGGTACTTGTACCATCCAAATTTGCTTAAGAAAAGCACAAAGAGTAATATTTAAACTAAAACCCAACTCTCATACTCAGAGAGGAAAAAAAAGCAGGCTTGAAAAATTTCCCACTGGTTCTTCTCCCAATTACCCAGAGTCAAGTAAGTATTCCCAGTCATACAAAATTCAAGAATCAGATCTTTCCTGTCACTATAGTGTCAAGAGCAGAAAATGTCTGCTTTTGTCCTTAAGGCTTACTGAGACACGATGCCACCCATCATTGGTTCTGCTAATTATCACCTATAAAGGATAAAGAGGATGCTTTTCTTGTTTTCATTCTTCTAGTTTGTTCTAAATGTCAGGCTCCCTATAAAGTTCTTAGATGTCATAAAGATAAAACCTCTTTGTATCTGCTTTCAATGAGTTCACAGTCCAGCAGAGGAGACTGACCCAGAAACAAATAACTGTAGGAAGGTGTGATGAAAGTTAGCATGTAACAGGTCACTAACAGTGGTAGCACAAGGAGGGAGCAATCAATTCTGTTAAGGAAGGTTTGTTTCACAGAAAGGGAAGAGCTTGACAGGCAGTTGGTGACGGGGGAGAGGAGGGCATTCCAGGTAAATGCATTTGTATGAAATAGCTTTGTCAAATTCAGGGAGCTGGAAGAGTGGTTCAGTTTGCTGGAATTGAGGGTACCAGTAGGAGACAGAGGGGAGAAGAGGCAAGAGAGCAAGAGAGACAAGAGTAGACGTCACCAGTCCACCCACCTTCTATCACTTAGCATATAATGGATCTGATCTTTAGATTTTTCTTTAAAGTAATTCATTCCACTCATCCCTATGCATAACAGTAAATGTCTACCATGGGGAATCTACACCTAAATGGTTTACATGAAATTTAACTGGGTGTATTAAACACATGTGATATAGCTAAAAAAATTACAAAGGAACATATAAACAAGTGCATAAAACTAAAAATGGCACAGATTACACAAAGTACTAAGGGAATTCACAAGTTCTTAAGCTTGAGACAGAACTTAAATACCATCTAATTAGGGACTGTTCATATCTTCAACTCTCCTTGACAAAACTGTGGTTAAATGAGCCCCCCTGGAATGCAGAAAGCTCAGTCAGACGCACTAGGCTTAGACCAGAAGGCTGACAACAATATGAAGCCGAGAGGTCTCTTATGGCAATATGAGAAAGGTATGCATTAGTTGACAGGATTCTAAACAGGACCTTTTCTCTGCAGGTGAACTAGAAAGGACAATTAAGAACACTGCAGCTGCCCAAAGGCATCATTCGCCATCATGATTACAACCCTCAAGTAGAACATTTCATGGTATACTATCTATTACTCTTTATAGCTTGCTGCCTTCAAAAAACAACAAAGAAAAGGAGGTGAGCAGTTAAATAATCACAACTATTCCATGGCACGCTTCATGTGGCTCTAGAATAAAGGTTTCTGTTTGAAGTAATACGTGTCCACTTCATTATTTATCCAAATATAATTTCAGGCCTCTGGGGAAGGCAGCTTATAATCCAAAATACAAGTAAATTCTTGCTACTTAACAGTCCAGAGCTCTCTAAAATGAAGCCTGCTGGTCACAGATGGGCTGGGTGAGAGCCCTTCCTTCCTCCTATGACTGTGATACCTCTGGGCCTGGATCAGAGGTCAAATTGATGTACTGATGCCCTTCAGTTCTCTACCATGCCTAGGAAAGTCACCACATAGCAGAGGCACACTTACCCTCATGGAGGTTTCGCCACCATGGGCCTGTTGGAGCCTGAAGACCTGGGCCACCATGTGTTCTGTAGAGGGGTGCAACAGGATCCTTCTGGAGGCCAAGCCCACCATGACGTATCGGCCCATGGGGGACAAGCTCACTGAAATGGCATTGGGACCTGAGAGCCAACACAACAGAGACATATTTCCCCAGAGTTCTTGTCATATCAAGGAAACAACTTTCATTTCTAAGCATTTTTCTCTTTTCCTCCAATCTTCGTATTTTTCTGGTCAGCCTAAGGTTACTGCAAAGGATTTTGGTAAGGAGTATATTGAGAGTATACAAAGCACCAAGGACAGAGTTTGGCACAATGAAAGGTATCTAATAAATACCACTGTTATCATATAATCACATTGTTTTTAAAAAAAGGTTATCATAATGTAAACGGTATTTTAAAATCCACTTTTTTCATTTAAAAATTATGAACATCTTTTATCATGAATTGTTCTTGTATAGTAACATTTTAAGGGCCAAATGGTATTCTGTACTACTGCTGTTCTATTATTTATTTAAGCATTTCTTTTTAATCTAACATCTCCCCCTATTATAAATAACACTAATGCTATGCCAGGAAGCTCTGGTGGCCTAGTGGTAAGAATCTGCGTTGCAATCCCAAAGGCATGTGGTTTGAATCCACCAGCTACTCCACAGGAGAAAGATGGGCACTCTTCTCCCATGTGATTTACTGCTTCCTGAAAACTCATTGGAGGGTCAGCTGTGGGTCGGTTTCAACCTGATGGTTTATGACAACAATGTTAAATCAGTTTGAGGACTAAGGTGCACCTATTCAGGCGAGGATATTTTCAATCACTTGCTATGCATCTGAGAACTGGACAACGAATAAGGATGACAGAAAAAGAATCAATGCCTTTGAGTTGTGGTGCTGGTGAAAAACACCATAAGACTATCCCACAAACTGCTAAAAAAACCAAACAGATATGTGCTGGAAAAAGTGTAGCCAGGGTGCTCTTGGAAGGCAAGGATGGTGAAACTTCTTTTCACACATTTTGGGCATGTTGTTAGGAAGGTTATCCTTGGAGAGGGATATCATGCTTGGAAAGGTGCAGGGGTGGCGAAAGAGGAAGACCCTCGAGATGGATTGACACCGTGGAGACTGTAGCAATGAGCTTAAGTGTGGTGGAGATGGTGATGATGGCATAGGACTGGACAGGGTTTCAGACCTGTTGTTCCCAGGGTTTCTATGAATCATACTTGACTCAACAGCACCTAACAACAACAACAATGTGAACATTCTCATATGTAAGTCTATATTATTGTCTTAGAAGTGAAATTGCTAGATCAAAGAGCACATATCTCAAGCTGTTTTGAAGTATATGCTTGTGCTCACTTCCTGAAGCTCAGACTAAAGTTCCTCCCTTATTTCTGGCCATGATACCAGGCGTAGTCAGATGATGCAATTGTGTTAGAAGAGCTCTTATTCTGAGATTCTTCTCCAATGCTACCAACCAGGACTCATGCAGAGTAATCTTCTCTGGTCTGTTTGTCCCCCTCTAGTCAGAGGTGGGAGATGATTAAGGATCCCACGTAAGTTATGCTTCCACTAAGAAGTTATGTTTCACCTAAGAATACAAATACCAAGGCAGCGGCATTCCTCTGTTACTATGTTGGGGTTCCTATCCCTTACCAAATCGCTTAGTATAGAGCATTTCGCCCAGGTTATGGGGAGCCAGGGAGTACACTGCTAGGATGCCTTCATCAGGAAAGCCCCTCTGGCTGCTAGGGATGAAAGCTGCCAGAAGCTGGCCATCTGCAGAAATGTCACAGCTGGCATCATTGTAGATCTTGCAGTTCTGCACCAGCACATTCACAGAGGCTGTATAGGACAAAGAAAGAAAAAAGAATAAGTAAGTTTGAAACTGATATAATGAGAAATTCTGGGGTCTCCATAAAGGCCTGAATCTTCTTCTAACGGAATGCTAATGGCTGTCTTATAAATCAAACTAAAACAACATGGAACAAGAAGAAATACAAGAGGAAGGAAAGGTATGTCTCAGGACCACTTCAGTAGGGAACTACAGGGCAGTCAACACAAACAAGTACTTATGGAGTCTTAGCTCACACTCAGAAGCATTTGAAAGATTAGATGAGAAAAAGTTAATAAAAATTATTCCTGGAGAGTCACTCCACAGCTATTATTACTGGACAGAAAAAAATTGAAATGCAGGGGAGCTCTGGTGGCCTAGTGGCAAGAAGCTGCACTGCAATCCCAGAGATATGTGGTTCAAATCCACCAGATGCCCTGCCGGAAAAGGAAGGGCAATCTCCTCCTGTACCTGTCAGATCTGATTTGACGGTACAGACACACATAAAATAATAAACTGTAAAAAAAAAAAATGGAAATGCAAACACACTAATTCCAAGAAAAATGTGATACAGGCAGAGATTCCTTGATGTGGAAATTCTACTCTATACCTGATATGTGAACTTGGAAGGAAAAAAAAAGTCATCAATTTATGTCTTACTTGCACATTTAAGAGAACTAGAAAATATAGATTTCAACTGACTTGAGTGGCTCCTTGCTAACCCTAATTCTTACTGATAAACAGAGCCTAGATCTGGCTGGATGGCTGGGGTCCATTTCCTTTCTCACCATGCTCTATGCCTTATCCATTTTGTAAGCCAATATTCATGGGCAGCCTCACTTTGCACTTACCAGTTACTAGAAATAAAGCACAGGGTCAGTCAGGTGGCAGGCTCAGTACAAGGAGAAGGGAGACTCAGGGATAGGGGTGTAAGAGGGAGGAAACACTTCATATGACAGGACTGTTGATCTAGGTGTTAGCCAGCACAGGGGCTGTGTTGCTTTTCACGTGACCCCCTCTCTTGTGCCAAATGTGTGGTTCTCCTGCCAGAAGGAAGCAATTCACCCTTAATGTGAGCCTGGAATAGGAGGGCCTGTATCGTGGGCACAAGCACAACACAACACATTCAAAGAGACCAAGCCCTGGGCTTTATACACACATGAAGAGACTGTCTGTTTACTCTCTATTATCTGAAGGAGGTGACTTAGTCGGACACAGTCAGCATTATGATTTTAAAATAAATAAAAAGAAGGGGGAAGGGAGGAGAGACCTGACAAGCTCAATTGTCCTCCCAGACTCCAAGTGATCTACCCTAGTAAGCCCAAAGATAAAACTGGAGAAATAAAATTCCCCTCCCCTCCAACAAAATTACCTTGAGAACACAAACCCAAGAACTGGTTTTGGGGAGGCTAGTGGGGATGTGGAGTCACAGAGATGGATAAAACTCTGTATTCACTTCTCATCTTCCTGGGTGTTGCTAATGAAGCCACAGGAATGACAGAGTAGATCAAAAAAGGCATCAGAATACACTGATGCTATTGTGCCAACTCTGCAGGCTGACACCTACAGTACCATTACACATAGAACCAAGGAGGGACCACAAGGATGGTTCTGTTTGCTAACTAATAAAATAATGACATCCAAATGCTCATTGCTGTCACCATTAGGCCTCTGTACTGCTCAACTTCCAACCCACCATCTGCTCTAGTCTGTGTGACTGGATTTATCTAGTCAGCCCTGGACCGTCTGCTCCACACTAAGGGTCCCCAGTCCTTTGCTAAAAAAAACCAAAAAAATTAACCCCACTTCAAAACTTTCCTTCTCATTCCCTAGATTAACAAACTATTTTTGTATGAGAATGATTATAATTCAATGTGGATGAAGGAAAGTGTGAACACAAAATATACAAATTTTGTATGCAAGCCAATATAATTTTAAAAAAAAAAATAACTTATGGGAATAAAAACCAAACTGTTTCTGTGGAGGACTGAGAACAACAGGGATTGGCTGCATGAAATTTCAGGAGTGAGCTTGTCTTGATTTCTACCCTCAAAGATGGCACAACCTTCAGATAAAAAGAAACTGGCAATTTGTACTGTAACTACTAATGGCAAGGGAAAAAAAATTAAAGAAATAATAAATTTTAAGTAAGACACAAAAATAAGTAGGGAAGGAAATGGGACTTTGCAGACTTTAAGACAGTTTTACTCAGTCACTATTTTATCTGTATTTAATGTTTTAAAAATGAACTGAGTAGTTTATCAAAGCAGGCTTTTCTACTTTGCTGTTACACAGATCTGGTTAAAATGTATTTTACCATGTAAGTCACTACCATGATCCTTAAAACTCACCATCAACATTAAAAAGTATTTAATTGCTTACTATCATATTAATTTCAAAGGAGGCTGGAATGAAAGATGGCAAGAGAACTAGGAATGTTTTCCTTCTTCTGTATCATTCAGTGCTTTAAAAAACCCAAACAAACAATGCACATCTGTATTTATTACAGCATTATTCACAGTAAAGAAATGGAAACAGCCCAACTGCTGCTCAACAAATGAATGAATAGAAATACAGAGAATGGATGAGTCTGGAGGACAACATACTGAGTGAACTATTTCAGTCAGGGCAAATACTGTATAAGGCCACTGTTATAAGAGTCATACAATGTGGGTGAAAACAGGGAAAGAATGGCTAGAACATGAAGACTGCACTGGAACAGATGAAGTAAAGGACTGACTGAAAGGAACGTATGATTAGGCATTATATCTATGACAATTAACAGTCTGAACAAGAAGTGCATTACAAAGTGAACTGGGAGAAGGGAGGGAGAAAAAAATGCATTAATAAATCAATGAAAATTAAACTTCTCTGTAAACTCTCATTCAGATGACAATAAAAAAAAAACAACAGATTAAACCAAAACAAGCTGGTGAGTTCAAACTGCTGACTTATTGAGTGAAAACTAGGTGCTTATCCCCTGTACCCTAGAACTCATTGTTTAGGTCTAGTCTCTAGGAAATGGGATATTATATAGACAATAAGCATTTCATTAGCTTCAAAGTCAAACCACTGTGTCTGTGCGTGTGTTATATTACAATGATTCTAAGTCAACACCACCTCTTCAATTCTACTCCACCTTCCAATTTTGAGAGGTTTTGATTACTTTTGATTATTGTAGTGAGCTCAGCCATTGACAATGAAAAGGAAATGCTGGATACTGTTAACAGTGCTTCTCTAGAAGCATACTCTGTTTTGAAAATGCTGTGCCCTAGAGGCTCACTTCTCCCCCATGAAATGGGATGTGGCGGGCACCAGTAATCTAATAGGTACAGTTGAGGGAGCACAATGCTGTGAACTTCTAATTTCACAGTTCCAATGAGTAACATATGTTTATAGTCTTGTATCTCCCCTTGTGGAATGAAAAGGCTTAGCTATACTGGCAAATCACTGTTTTTCAATTCATTGTGTGGCTTCCTGTCATAAGGCTGAAATCTTGAGGAGTTGCTTTACACCAGGTGAAATTTCCTGGATCTATTACTTGTTTTCAAAAACTACAAGAAGAAAAAAAAACTACAAGAAGAAGATTGCTAATGATTAAAAAGAATTCATCTTTTTTGGATCCAAAAATAATTTAAGCATTAAAAAAAGGTAAAAGGAAATATAGGTCACTAGCAATCTTTGTTCTGTCTGCTCCAAGGCTTTTTTGCCTTACCACAGAAGTTCTCAAATTTCAGCAAGCATTGTAATTACCTGAACAACTTATTAAAATAACGATTGCTGACTGGGGCCTGAGAATGTGTATTTCTAACAAGTTTCCAGATGCTACTGGTGCTTTACCAAAGTGTCCTTGGTCCCTGAGCTCAAGCAATCTGCCCTTTAATTAAAGGCAAAATGTGTATGGGAAAAGATAATGGGGCCACTTAGCTGGGCAACTAAGAACAAAAATTAAGGCTAAGAAAGAAAAGATTTTCAAATCAAAACTGCTTATGCACTTCAGGGGGCAGTTCCAGGGGGAGAGAAAAGATAGAGGAGACAGCAGGAAGCCATGTTCCAGACTGCAATGTAATCTCCTCCTAATTATAAATAATTTCCAAGTGAAAATGTCCTAGCAGGGAATGGGAGGGGTTAGAAATACTGATGCCTGGAGGAGCAGATGGCTCCATCTTCCTATCAGCCCCATAAATTATAAACAAACACCTTGTACAAAGATCGATGTGTAGCCTGTTGCTGGCTGGCCAGATGAGGGCATGGGAGCAATTAGCATTGCAGTGCTTTTGCAAATGCATTAGATACAGATCTGGAAAACCCAAAGGGGTTTAAATCAGCAGGAAAATTTCCTCTTGGCTCTGAGAGTCCCTCAGATTTCAGAATAAGACCTCTTGCACAGAACTCCAGATGACACTGTAAGCTCTCCCCACAGACACTAGTCACCATATCCTGAGCCAGTGGGTTGCCCCACATCATTCACCCTTGGGGTTTCTTAAAGTGTGTTTCCGCCAGGACAGTTTGGTGACTAATGCCACTCAGTTAAACGTTTACTCTTTAAAATCACAGTGAATATAATAAGCAATTTTACTCCCCCACTTCTACTTTTTTTTTTTAAATCTTGATGAGGGTTTCAAAATTTATACAAATAAAATTTTATTCACATACTTCTAAACTCATTATAGAGTAACTAATTAATCCTGTATCCAAAATGAAAGAAACAGGTGGTAGGAATCCTTAGTCTAACTCCATAAAGGGGTCAAATGCAATGAAGCCAAATCACATAACTGGCAGGGCAGCAGTTCCTGAACCCCTGGGTAAGGCTCAAGGTCTGTGGTTCCCAGGCAGGGGGTGCACTAAAGATAAAGACCACCTTTCTGGGGAAGTCAGGAGACTTACAGAAATAAATCCTGCATTAAAACAGGCTCTCAACTTACTTTGCAGACAACAGAACGTATAAGAACGGTGAAGATTAAAACTGGAACTAGACTTGAACCAATCAGGAAACAGCTCTTGAAGTGCTAGAGATAGGAAGCTAAGACAAAACTAACTGTCATTCTACAGGACAATCCCACAGAAAAGGACACTGGCTATCATCCAAGAAATGCCCTAAACTTCTACAATGCAGACTTTCTCCAAGGCTAAACCTCTTAAGAAAACAGGAAAGTTAAAACCACAGAATTCTAGTAACACAAAGGACTTAAGTGAGGGACAAAGGTAAGTTCTTAACTAAGTCCATCTGGTTCCACATGATGCTCCCAATCAACTCAACTTTTTTAAGAGCCAAGTTCAAAAGCTGGAAGAAACACTACAACTAATGACAAATACAAAAGAGAATGACAGGAAGCTATATTCAGAATGACTGAGCTTGTGAAAAAAAAAAGTTACAACCAACCAAAAAGGGCTTTTAAATTTTGCTAGCAGCATAGTGAATACCTATGTTCATTTAGATTTTTTTAGTTTTATCAAGGTGGAAACAATAGGTTTAAGAGGAAGCAGAACTCATTACAGAAAAAGCAACAAATTAAAAGAGCAGTAAAAAACCAAAATAAAACACCACATATAAAACTGACAAAACTCCAAACAATGAACCACCACCTCAAACTCACTGTCACTGAATTGGTCTGACTCAAAGTGATCCTCCCTCAGGTTTCCAAGATTGTAAATAGAAATCTTTCTCCTGTAGAGGCCTTCGTGAGTTCGAACTACTGAGGCCACTGGCCTGTGGGTTAGCAGTGAAATTTGTTCTGTGCTACCCCAAGAGAACAGAAGTAGCTCCTTGCTACTTCCAGAGCTGGAAAAAACGAGACCTGTTTCTAATGGAGCCTTTAACAATTTTTAAATATGTGCACATGTTTTGTTTGTTTGGGTGGTTTTTTTTATGCACATGGTTTTTATTCAGTCTTCCTTTAGTGGAAGGAAGAAGCCTTAATGGCACAGTGGTTCAAGTGCTGAGATGCCAACCAAAGAGCTGTAGGTCTGAACCCACCAGTCACTCCAATGGGCAAGGTGCAGCAGTGCACCTCTGTCAAGACAGTAGAACTGCATGGGGCAGTTCTACTCTGTCCTACAGAGTTGCCAAGCCAGAGCAGACTCAAGGGCAGTAGATGGGTAAGTTCAAGGGTTAAAGCTTTTCCAGGTACTTAAAAAGCTGCATGTGCTGTGACGATGTTTGTGATGAAGAATTTGTTGATGACTGTTTCAAAGTGAAGAAAAGATTTTACCTAACAGTAAACGGGAAGCAGTTGTCTGTAAAGTGAGACATTTGTAACCCCAGGGTTGTCTACATCTGAGGCTACTGACAATGTGGACAGATATGACTTCAGAATTACAGCTATATTCTTTTCTTTAAAATTTATTTATTTTTATTATTTTTAATTTGGTGTACCATCGAATCGGATCCGACTGGCACAGGAGGAGTTTGCCCACGCTTCTCCAGCAGAGCAACTGGTGGATTCGAACAGTACACCTTCAGGATTGCAGTGCAGATTCTTGCCACTAGGCCACCAGAGCTCCCTCAGAATTACAGTTATATTGTTTAAAAAAAATCAAGGTACAATCTCTTTTTTTTTTAAAAAAAGGCAATAATGAAAATAGCTACCACTTAATCACTTAATTACTGACAGTTTACTACTGTAAGTGCCAGACGGTCCAGAGTGCTTACCATATATGAACTCCCTTAGTCTCCATGACAATCTTGTGAGATGAGGACCAAAGAATCTCTACTTTACAGAAAAACAAACTAATGGGAAGAGAGATTAAGTAACCAAGGTCACACTGCCAGAAGGTGGCCGAGCTGGAAATTGAACCTGCACAAGCATAATTTAAGAGTTTGTGTGCAGTTAACCATTATAGAATAACTGATACTCAAGTAGTAGTTAGGAAACTACTTCTCTTTATGCTTAGAAAAAAAGTCAAGCTCAGTGAATAAGTAATTCAATTACTATTTAAATTGATCCAAACAAAGAAAAAGTTCTGCATTATATTTAACACAAGCATAACTTTGATACAAAAAAATATGAGATCTTATAAAAAAAGAAGAGCACAGATGCATCTCACTTATGAATATCCATGAAGAATTTAAGCAAATTATTAGCAAACTAAAGAAATACAGCATAAAAAGAATATATTATGACCAAATGGAATTTATTAAAAGTATCAAAACACTATTTTTTATCTATCTGATTTGCAAATATCCAAAAATTTGATAACACTTCCAAAGGAATAGAAGAATGAGCTCAGTATTACATAAGCTATTAGCATAATTCATCATATTATTATCTAAGGAGAGAAAAAAAATGTATTATCATCTTCACAGACACTGAAAACACTTGACCAAATTCAATATCCATCCTTGACAAAAACTAGTCATACAGGAATCAGTAGATATTTCCTTAAAATGACAAACTAATTTTAGGTCAACTCAATAGTCAGAAATGTGCTTACTGGGGGAAAACGAGACATTTTTCCACTAACGTCAGGAACAGTATGAGAATGCCAATTAACATCACTATTATTTTATACTGTTCTGATGGCATGTAACAGTCCATTGCATTTAACCTTCTTTAGCTTTAGTTTGAATCTGTAAAAGAGTAGTACTTCACTGACTATGCAGAGGCATTTGACTGTGTAGATCACAATAAATTCTGGCTAACCTTAAGAAGAATGGGAGTCTCAGAACACTGATTGTGCTTACATGAAACCTATACTTGGACCAGGAGGCAGTCATCAGAACAGAACAAGAAAACACTGCAGGATTCAAAATTAGGAAAGGAGTGCATCAGGAATGTGTCCTATCTCCAAACCTTTTCAATCTATATGCAGAACAGATCATTTGAGAGGCTAGACTTTATGAGGATTATGGCATCAGGATTGGAGGAAGACTCATAAACAACCTGCACTATGCAGATGATACAACCCCGATTGCTGAAACTCAAGAGGACCAAACATGTTTGCTGCAGAAGGTAAAGGTCTGTAATCTTCAATATGGATTGAAATCAAACATCAAGAAGACAAAGATTCTTACGACTCGGCCAATTGGCAGCACCATGATGGATGGAGGCTTGCTTGGCTCCACAGTCAACAATCTAGGCACCAGAAATCAGAAAATTAAAAGATGAATTTCACTGGGGAAATCTGCTGTCAGGGACCTCTCCTGATTGCTGAGGAGCAATGATGTTAGTCTTGAGACCAATGTGTGACTGATCCCGGCTATGTTCTTCACAACTACATGCTATTCCTCAGAGAGCTGCATAATGAATGACTAAGTATGACAGAAGAATTAATCTTTTTGAGTTGTAGTGCTGGAGAAGAGTATTGAACATATCATGGACAACAAGAAGAACAAATAAGTCTGTCTTGGAGAGAGTGAAACCAAGTCTCTCTTTAGAGGCAAGGATTTTGAAGCTCTGTCTCACATACTTGGGGCACGTGGCTACCAGGCCTTGGAAAAGGACAACATGCCTGGAAGGGGTGGAGAGACAGAACAGAAAAGGAAGACATTCGATGATAAGGAGTGTCGGAGCCAGTGAGACTGGCTCAGTACAGGGCAGACTTCAGTGTTCTTGTACACATGGTCATTATGAGTCACAGGTGGGTGACACATAACAACAAACAACAATAAAATTCTATGACAAAAATAACTTTTACCAAAGTCAAGAGACAAATGACATCTAGAAAACTCCTATTGTAAGTTAACTGTGATTTATACAGAGCACCTACAGATTTGATAAGACCAGTCACACAATAGTAAAACACATAGATAAGTCAAGAAAAGAGAACACAAATAAGTCCTGGTTATAAGAAATGGCAGGGAACCTCTACTGTAATATAACAAACAAAAATTCAAAATACTGAAGTACAATTCTTTGTATACCTGCAAATATCTTAAAACTTGATAATATAATCTAACAGCAAGGGCTCTGGGAAATAGGCATGTTCATAATCTGCAAGTGAGAATATAAACAGGCAAAAACCTACAGAGGGCAATCTGCAGTATCTGTCAAAACTACAAATGTTCATGTTCTTTCTCCTTGCAATTTCATTTGTAAGGATTCATTCTATAGCTATACTTGCAGGAGTCCATCAGGGTTGGATCTTTTCACTATACGTATCCAATTTGCATGCTGAACAAAAATGTTTGAAAAGGGGAACTATAAGAAGAAGAATGTGACAAAAGGACCAGAGGAAGACTTACCAACAATCAGTGGTAAGTAAATGACACAACCTTGTTTGCTAAAAGTGAAGATCTGAAGCACTTAACTTTGAAGATCAAAGACAATAGCTCTCAGACTAGACTGCATGTCAACATAAAGGAAACCAAGATCCTCACAATTCATCCAATAAGCAACATCATAATAAATAGAGAAAAGACTGCCAAGGATTTTATTTGGATCCACAATCAATAACCCATGGAAACAGCAGACAAGAAATCAAATGACATATTGCACTGGACAAATCTGTTGCAAAAAAAATTGCTTTAAATTATTAAAAAACAAAATTATCACTTTAAAGACTAATGTACACCTGACCTACCCCATGTTACTTTCAAATGTCTTATGTGCATGAGAAAGCTGGACAATGAATAAGGAAGACTTAAAAAGAACTGATGCCTTTGACCTATGAAGTTAAATATGTCATGGGAATAAAACTATACTGGAAGAAAAACAGCCAAAAAGGCTTCTTAGAATTGAAGATGACTAGCCTTTATTTCATGCACTTGAGACACGTTGTTAGGCAGGACCAGCCCCTGGAAGACACCATGCTGGTAAAGTAGAGAGACAGTGAAAAGGATGAAGTTTCTGAATGAGATGAAAGGATGTGGAAGCTACAAAAATGGACTCAAGCATAATAATGGTTGTGAGGGTGGTGCAGGACTGGGCAGTGCTTTGTTCTGGTATGTGTAGTGTTGCTATGAGGCAGAAGAACTGACTAGACTGTACCTAACAACATCAACAACATACCTGTACATATGCAAAATGGCTAATAGTTTCAGTTTGTACAACAGAAGACTGAACCAATTCATAAGGCTCTCAATAGAAGACTGCTGAAAAAAACCCCCTTTCTCTGGCAGATTCATACTGCTGTTGTTGTTATGTATCATTCAGTTAGGACTGACTGAAAGCTGACCCTCCTGGGGGTTTTCAGAGGCTATAAATTGCAATGAAGGAGGCTGTCCATCTTTCCCTCATGGAGCAGCTAGTGGATTTGAATCCTGTCTTTGGGTTGGCAGCTCAAATCCTTACTACTAGGCCACCAGAGCTAGTTATAATATACAGGCATTATTTTTTTTAAAAAAGAGTAAATATTTTCTATAAGGAAATGGAAAAATAATCAAAAGTGCAGAAAAATATGTATATAATGTCATCATTCAGGTAAAAAAGTGAGATACCTTTTTATTTACTTGCATACACACACACACACACACACACACACACACACACGATATCCTTGGAAAAACTATTCAAGAAAATACTAATAGTAGAATAGCAGAAGGAAAATCTTGATTATGGGGAGAAGTGGATGCTTATGTTATAAGGTTGCAAGACTTTTTCACTGTATCTATTTAAAATACTTTTGGCGCTCTAAGTGAATTATCTATTTCAAAACATAACAAAAGCAAGCAAGAGGGGGAAAATTATGGCAAGTAAAATCTGGGCCAGAAATCTAAAGATGAACAAATTTGCTTTCCAATAAGGGAAGAGGTGGAGTGCAGGAGATTCCCAGATGAGTTAAGGAACAGATTATTGGACATGTGGCTTATGAGCACTTAAGAGGAAATGGGTAATTGCAACTGAAGTTTTACTAAGAATAGAATATGAAAAAATTAACCTCATTTTCCTTGTCTAATCAGGACTCCAAGATAGAAATACTGGGAAATGGCAAGACAGAACTATTGAGAAATGCCAAGATCACAAAGTATCTTGATTTCAGTAAGGCCTCTATACTCCTGAATTACCCTACAACAAAGGAAGAAAAATGTGGGCTTTGGATGTAAACAATCTGAGGGTAATAATTCATGAGTCACAATCAGCACAAGAGAGCCCCCAGTAATACACTATAAGACTTACCACAATACCTTAATTGATTTTTGCTGATAATCTAAAAGAAGATAAAGAATGTTTATCAAATTAGCAGACAAGATTGAAAGAAAACAATGAAAGAAAAATTTTTAAACATGTTTAGACGCTGAACTAGGCATTACAGTGGTTACTACCAAAATGAATTTCAACAGAAACAAATGCAAATTTACTTTGTTTTTACAAATATCTACAGGATGGTAGAGCTTCATTTAGTAACAAATATGAAAGAATTTAAAGTGTCTATAAACTCCACAGTGACTTCAGAAGAAGTTCTAAAATCTCAGGTTGAACTACTCCTGTCAAAGCAGTATGTGTTGAGGAGCTCACATTTAGAGCTTTTTAACCTGTCTGGTCCCCTTAAATGATGATGGAAGACTAGCAGAATTGCCAAGGATTTGGTAATCAAATCAGTAGAAAGAATCTAAGGAGCATGGCCTTGTAAAGAAAGTTATGAAGGGAAATGGCAGTTTATCTTCATATATCTGAAGGATGGTCACTTGGAAGAAGCATCATTAGACTTCTATGACATTCCAGAGATATAACTAGGACAAAGAGGAAGAAGTGATACATGAAGCAGTGACTTAGTACAATAAAACATTTTAGCAGGAAATGAGTAGTGATAGGTTAGGCCATCTTGCCAGACAGAATGGTCTTTTTATCAGTACTACTTAAGCAGAGGCTCAACTGCCACAGTTCAAGAATGTGTGAGAGAAGGGCTTTCATTAGCTAGGAAGTGAAATAAACTGTGATTTCAACTAAACAACTAGGACATGGGTTGCATGCTGCTTTAGAAGAACAGTGGACTATTAAGACATGTTTGTAAATCTCATCTCAATCACACCACTCACTTTGTTCCATTCACATCTGAATTAATAAATGAGGTTTAACACTGATATAATCTCTTCTCAATGGTCACAATGTCTAGCTTTTAGTTCTTACATTCCCTTTGCATTCTCCTGTCAGTTCCGTACTTTGGCTTAGGCCTAAGAACTACTGGTCTATAGATTCCTTAAGGTAGAACCCTATGTTCATTTGTGTGTTCAGCTTAATACCTTGCATTTTTTGGTTGCTGAGGGAGGGTGTTCAATCCATCTTTGCTGAGAGCTATATGGCAGACACGGCACAAGGCAGCTCAGAAAGAAGATTTTTTAAAAAATCCAGTACTACATCAGTTCTTGCTTACCAGTAAAAAATATCCCTTCCACTAGTATCCCAACTCCTTCTTGGCTTACCATTACTGATTTCTGGGAGGTCAAACTTAGTGAAGTCCCACCACTGGAGCCGGTAAGTAGTATTAGCAATGTTACTGGCCACTGCAGACTGTCCATCACCAATCACGGCCCCTGGTGAGGAAGAAGACAAAGAGAGTACATTACATTATATAACTACATATACCCCTTGCAGAATATAAAACAATACTATGTTTAATAAGAGACAGGGCAGAGGAGAAACAATAGCCAAAGCTAGAGAAAACTGATGGGTCCAATCTGTCAAAGACTTGACTCAAAGAGAAACCAGAAGGACTTCTTAAGGAATATTACTACATAGAAATACCATTCTCTCTTTTTTTACAGAGCAATGCTTTACTGTTCATGATGTGGCAGGTATTGCACACAATCCAAGAGGCTTAAAACCTAAAGAGGTAAGTTTTCAAAAGAAAATACGGAGAAAGAAAAGGAAAGGGGGCACTGCTAACAACAATAAAAAAACAAAATGACAAGAGCATTTCATTTTCTGGATGTCTTTGTAGAGAGCAGTGTTCCCTGGGAGAAAGAATCTCCTCCTTTTGTATCTGACCCTTTTCCTAATAAACCATTTCAAATCGAGGCTTCCATTAGGGCCGAGGCAGCCAGCACACAACTCACTGGCTGGCTACAGAGACAATAAAGAATAAATGAGGTAATACTTGTTGATCTATTCTGAACCCCTGGCATGTAACACAACAGACATTTATAAGCCATGCTTTGTAGCATTAGAATATTTTTATTAAGGCAATATTTTATAATCCCTCCTATGAGAACTTCCTTGAATTAAGATTCACTGTTTCACTTTCTGAGATATACACTTCTGTATGACATTTTTTCCTTGGTTACCAATTAAATAAAAAAAATGGATTTTTCTTAAAAAACAGGGTGACACTTTAATTTGCAGTTGTATTTCATTTACATGAACATGTCATTTCCTCCTCCTCTTCCTTCCGTGGAGCTATTTCACAGACAACCACCCTTCTGATCAGACATAGCTAAACCTTCTTGGGAGAAAAGAACATTCTTGTGTGCTAGGTAACCTAAATGGCATTCGCTGCTACAATACTAAACTTGTTATAGCTTACTGGGCTTGGAATAAAGGACAGGTTTATCCCATCCTTTTCATAGCCTACAGACTTCCTCATCTGCAATATCACTGCAAAAAGGTCCTTGTTATCTATGTGTG
>NW_006399939.1:2058431-2068400 GCF_000299155.1 Elephantulus edwardii | reverse complement strand
ATCTATGTGTGTGTGAGTGTGTGTGTGTGTGTGTGTGTGTGTGTGTGTGAGAGAGAGAGAAAGAGAAAGAGAGAGGGTGAGGGGAGAGAGGAAGAGGGACGAAGAGGGAGAGGGAGGGAGGGAGAGAGGGAAGAGAGAGAGAGAGAGAAACTGTTCTGCTACACCTGGTGCTTCCCTTTTATTTGTCAAGATATTATTCAGAAATAACATTTCCTCCATATACTCTATGGAATTTAAAAAGAGTACTCATATGCAAGTTTAAGCTGAAGCTATGGAAAGTGAAATCAAGCCCACAGGAACCAAAATATAACCTTGAGTCTATCCCACCTGAATTTCAGAACCATCTCAGGAATAGGTTTGAGGTCTTGAACACTAATGAGTGAAGACCAGATGAGTTATGAGAAGATATCAAGAATATCATCCAGGAAGAGTGCAAAAGGTCGTTGCAAAGACAGAGGAGGAAGAAAAGACCAAAATGGATGTCAGAAGAGACTCTGAATATTGCACTGGAGTGTACAGAAGCCAAAGCAGAAGGAAGAAATCAAGACATTAAGGAGCTGAACAGGAGATTTGAAAAGGCTGCACGACAAGATAAAGTGTTACAATGAAATATGCAAAGAGCTGGAGTCAGAAAATCAAAGGGACCGAACTGCCTCAGCATTTCTTAAGCTCAAGGAACTGAAGAGAAAATCCAAGCCTCGAATTGCAATACTTCAGGATGCTTTGGGCAGAATATTGAGTGAGCCTGCAAGTATTAAAAGAAGATGGAGAGCATACAGAGTCATTATACCAAAAGGAATTGGCAGACACAAGAAAAATTTAATGAAGCAACATATGAGCAAGAGCCTATGCTGATGAAGGAAGAAGTTCAGACTACTTTTAAAGAATTGGCTAAGAATAAGGCCCCAGGAATTGACAGCATACCAATTGACACATTTCAACTAACAGATGCTGCCCTAGGTATGCTCACCAAGTTCTGCCAAGAAATCTGGAGAACAACCACTTGGCCAACTGACTAGAAGAGTTACATATTTGTTCCAATTCCAAAGAAGGGTGATCCCACAGAGTGTGAAAATTACCAAACAATATCATTAATAGCACATGTAAGCAAGTTCTGCTGAAGATTATCTAAAAACGACTGGAACAGCACATCAACAGAGAACTACCAGAAGTTCAGGCTGGGTTTAGACGGGATTGTAGTACTAGGGATATTGTAGCTAATGTTAGATGCATCTTGGCTGGAAAAAAAGGAGTACCAGAAGAATGACAAAGGCATTTGACTGTGTGGATCACAAAAAACTGTGGCCAACTCTGAGAAGAATGGGAATCCCAGAACATTTGATTGTGCTAATGTGAAACCTATACTTGGACCAGAAGGCAGTCATCAGCACAGAACAAAGAAATACTGTATGGTTCAAAACTGGGAAGGGTGTATCCAAAGGCTGCATCCTGTCTTTTCAACCTGTATGCAGAACAGATTATCCGGAAGGCTGGGGCTCTATGAGGAGAAATGTGGCATCAGGATTAGAGGAAGGATCATCAACAATCTGCGTTATGCAGATGACATAACCCTGCTTGCTGAAACTGAGGAGGACCTGAAGCACTTGCTGTGGAAGGTCAGGGACTGCAGTCTTCAGTATGGTTTGAGGCTCAATATCAAGAAAACAAAGATTCTCACCACTGGGCTGATTGGCAGCATCAGAATGGATGATGAAGAGATTGAGATTGTTCACGGTTTTGGTTTGCCAGGAAATGAAAAGATGAATTGTGATGGGAAAGTCTGTGGCTAGAGACCTCTCTAAAGTACGGAAGTGCAACGATGTCAGTCTGGAGACTAATTTGTGCCTGCTACATGCCGTCTTTGCAATCACTTGCTATGCATCAGAGAGCTGGACAATAACTAGGGATGATAGGAGGAGAATTGATACCTTTGAGCTGTGGTGTTGGAGAGGAGTATTGAATATACCATGGACTGCTAAGAAAATGAACAAGTTTTTTCTGGAGAGGGTGAAGCCAGGCTACTCCTTGGAGGCAAGGATTCTGAAGCTTCGTCTGACATAGTCTGGACATATTGCAAGGAGGGACCAGTCCTTGGAGAGTGACGTCATGCTTGGGAGGGTGGAGGGACAGCTCAGGAGAGGAAGACCCTCGATGAGATGGATTGATTCACTGACTGGGGTAATGGGGGTAGGTATGTCAGAGATGGTGAGATTGGTACAGGATAGGGCAGAGTTTAGGGGTTTTGTACATAGGGTCGCTATGAGTCGCAGATGACTCGATGGCACATAACAACAATAACAACAACAACTCTTTCAACTCTTCCCAAGTACCTGTAGACTATCATAAGATTCTTTCTTTGTTAATTTACTGATGGTGCTTGTCTCAGTTTCAACTTGTTAAGGAAAAGGTTTATTTCCAAGAGGATGACACCTTTAGGTTATGTGTTTTCACCACAGACAATCACTCACTCATTCTGGTCAAGTTAGTGCCCCTCCATCAGGTTTCTACAGCTATAAATCTTAATAGAAGATGTTAATCTTATTCTCAGGGAGCTTCTGACTAATTCAAAATGCCAAAGCAGCACTACTTTTTGGTTAGCAGTGTGACATACTAAGAACCATGCCACCAGACCTCTGTATTGGCTCCATAGGGGTGAAAATTAGCTTGCAGGGGCAAAAAGTTCTTAGGGAATACAAAAGTGTGTTCCCTTCAAAGGTGCACAAATCATACATAGATACTTAGGTATTTATCAGATAAAAATTTCATGAAAAGAGTGGGGGGGGAAAACCCTAAAAAGCGGTCTTAAAAAGGCAATAAAGAAATGTTTCAGAAATAGTGTTTTAAGTAAGGAAATGGCCCCCTCAAACAAGTCTTCTTGATGTTAGGAACCCTTGAGTCAGCTCCAACATATTAACACAACAGATCAAAACTGTGTCTCATTCTGCACTATCCTCACAATCTCAGCACTGCGTCAGCTCATCATTACAATCACTCTATCCACCTGGCTGAAGAGCTTCCTCCTTCTCTGGGTCTCGGATTTTCCAAGCATGGTGCTCTTTCCCAAGGACTGCCCTCCTGATAACATGACCCAAGTATGTGAGATGAAATCTCAACACCTTTACCTGTAAGGAGCACTTTGTCTGGTCTTCTTCCAGGAAACACTGTCTAAAATCTCAAAAATGTAAAACATACCTCAAACAATCATGTCCCCCTCTGAAGGTCTGTGAAGAGGCACATTTGAAGTCCCATCACTGAGTTCACTGACCTCAAACCCTTATAAGGATGCTGTGGGCATAACACTTAGATGAGGTATAAATACATGCTGCTATTTTACCAGTCACAGAAAATCCTCCTATAATAATTACATCTGACTTGAATCATTTTGTTCAATTTTGAGTCTGTAATTGCAGCCTTTGCTAATAGGGACATTACTCAAAATAATTTTTCAGGTTCAAGGCTTACCACTTAACCTGGGAAGACTTATTCCTGGGCATTCTGACTTAGGCTCAATTCCACTGAACTACTGAATTGGTTCCCTGGCTTCCTTATTTAAATGATCAACATCTCCCTTTGGCCCCCAGTCTCTCTCAAATTACTTTAGCTCCTTCTCATTTTCTTTACCTTTTAACAGAAAAGCATATAACCCAAAACAGAAGGAAAGTGATGTTCTCAGCATATGATGAATGCTGAGCAAATGGTAGGAGTTGAAAGAAGATGGAAAATAAACTGAAGTAACAAGTCTTATTTTCTGAAGGCTTAAAATCTGGGGAAGGGGATGGCAAATAGGAAATATCAGTTGCCCGAAAAGTGTTACAAACCTACAACTGAGAATGTATGAGTAACTGAGACTATAACCCACAACTCTAAAGGTATCCAGTATAGTGTGTACCTCAAGAAATGTTGTCTGGAGGGCAGCTGTGCAATAAAATAAGAACGTATGGTATCACTGTTTACAAGAGACTGAGGAGGCGATCTCTGCCAATAGTACCAGAGCACTGAGGAGGAACAGTGCCTGGCAGCAGGGAGACTCAATTTTCTATGCCATGTAAACATAGATTAGGGAGTTAAAAATGCAAGCAACAGATTGGACTATTGTCACCTGGTTCTATTCTGGCAGGATTACAGGTCAATTGAGTCTATCTCTTGGAAACATCAGGAAGAAAATGTACTAACCTCGAAACAAAACAAAATCCCTAATCATTTAGTAGCCCTGGGACCACTAAGAAAAATGCCAGAATGACTTAAGCACTTAGCCTCTTTCAGAAATCAAACCCTCAGAAACCACCAAGGGATTTCTAACGTCTCAAGGTTCTCATAAGCAATAAGAAAAAGAAATAGACTCAACCTCCACACTACCGACATTTTGGGTTGGGTAATCCTTTGGAGGTAAGGTATTTTGTGCATTGTAGAGAAGGCATCCCTGACCTTTGCTCAGAAACACCCACTCACCCAGTTATGATGCTTAAAAATGTTTTTAGATATTGTCTAATGTTTACGGGGCAGTAGGTGGGACTGACAAATAATTTTAGTCTACCTTCTTAAATTATTTTCTTGGCATACAGATAGAATAGGTATGGAGAAAGAACGCAGCCCAGACACACACTTTTCTTGATTTTAAACTATGCAGTGTTACCTTACTCAAGAAGCACACCACCTTCTTGGTCTAGGTGTATATTTTACATGAGGACAATTTTTTGAGGATCCTCATTCTTCTCAATGTAAGCCATAACTTGCTATCATCCACAAAGTCAAATGTCTTTGCATAGTCAATAAAACACAAATAGATATTTTTCTGGTATTCTCTGCTTTTGGATAAAATTCATCTGACATCAGCAATGTATCTATGGGGCCACAGCCTCTCCTAAACTCTGCTCGAACTTCCAGCAGTCCCTTGTCAATGTATGGTTGTAGCCACTTTTGGATAATCTTCAGCAGTATTTCGCTTGCATTAATATTAATGATAACTCTGTTGGGTCAACTTTCTTGGGGATGGGAACAAGTATGGATCTCTTCCAGTAAATTGGCCAGGTAGCTAGCTGTCTTCCAGATTTCCTAGCATAGACTGATGAGCACATCCTGGGTCTCACCTGTTAGCTTAAACATGTTAGATGAAACCCCATCGACTCCTAGGGTCCTATTTTTGCCATTGTCTTTAGTGTAGCTTGAACTTCTTCCTTAATTACGACTGACTCTTGTTCAAGTGGTACTTCCTGAAACTTTTCAGTGTTGACCAATTCTTTTTGGTATAGCGATTTTTTTGTATTCTTCACATATTCTTTTGAAGCTTCCTGGATCATTCAAGATTCTGTCCACTGCACCTCTCAGGATTGCAATTCAAAGGTTGAATTTGTTTTTCAGTTCTTTCAGCTTGAAAAATGTCAATAGAGTTGTTTTCTTTTTATTTTTTGACTCCAGCTCTTTGCACATTTTGTTTACAATGTCATCATCATCATAAAGAAGCAGCAGCAGCAGCAGCAGGAGGGCATTATACAAATGCTTGTTAGTAAACTTAAGCTTTCCATTTCTGCCATGGATTAGTGTTTGGATGGATTCAGAAAAACAAGACCTTAAGTCTTGTTGTTTATACATGGTTTCTGAGAATACAGCCGAGTCATATGGACTTCATTCTGACATTTACAAACAATACTTATTGGGTGATTGTGTAAATTACTCAATCTCTATGAATCCTAAGAGTCCTTATTTGTAAAAAGAGTATAATAATAGTAAATACAACAGACAGCACTAGGGAAACTGAGACAATGAATAAAAAGTGATGGCAAAAAATCTTATAAATGACAACTATCCTAATTATGAATTCATCCTCCAGAGGACCCCACAGGGAGTTGTGCTGCTAACCCAAAGCAGCATCTTTCTGGCAGCTGGAATTCACCAGAGGCTTTTTTGGGGGGAAGTGAGCAATCATCTTCTTTGCAATATACAGCCTCTAAAAAACCACTAGAGGGTCAGGTTTAAGTCTGTCTGACTTGCTTACATTGTATACGCATTACTCCAATCTCTGTGTCTATTACTCTAATCTCTATGTCTATTTCCTGTTCATGAGGGTTCTTTTGTCAGGGACTATCTCCAATAATATGCCAGGGCCAAAAAAGAAAGAAACAACCACTCAAGCCCACTACTGTGTTAATTCTCTTGATGGCTACCTTCTTGTAAGGCAAGAGTAGAATTGTGCCATTGGGTTTCCAAGGCTGTTCATTTTTTAAAAAGCTGATTGCCACATCTTTTTCCTGAAGAGAAAATGAAATCAGATCACTTATCTTTTATTTGGCAACCAAACTGTACCACCAGGGCATTTAAATAAAATGCCTAGGTCCTAGACTCTTTGATAATCCTCTCCTTGAAAACTATTCCAGGACTTTTAGTCAAATTCTTCTAGGAGACATTATAAATAAGACCTATCAATAAAAAACAGTCAGTGCACCATCACAGCAATTCACTTTCAACCAGGAGTTCTTCCAGAGCCATAAGGATCATTCTGATGAAAGACAAGGGGGAAAGGCAACAACTGCCCAACTATCAGGAAACGGCAAAAATCCAATTGATGAGTCTCATTCTCCGAGTGAGATCTTCGGCTTGTAGGCCCTAATGCCTCAGGAATACATCTAAGGAATAAAATCTGAGTAGTCATGACAGTCACATGATAGTTGAACGCCACCAAATCTGATGGTGTGTGTAGCTTCTCTCAGAGTTCCCTCTTCTGTTGGATTGAAAAAAAAACAAGAAACCTTTTTTCTCAAAACAGCTTTTTAGTTTCTCTCCAAGATCTGTTCAAGGAGAAAGGATAGGAAGAGCATGATTCAACACGTCAGTAAAAATACCGAACAATGGGGATCATTAGTAAATCTATCAAAAAAGCTAATTCGGGGAGGGTAAAAAAGGGCAAGTTGCACAGAGAAAAGGACTGAATTACATTTCAGGCCTACAAAAATCTGCTCTGCTTAAGGCTGCCTAATTAAGCCTGGCCATCTCAGACTGTGCTGCTGCTCATAGGATGGAATTAGAATGGGCTGGGGGAGTAAGCATGCAGCCTGATAACACAATTAGTATTGTTCTGCTTATTGTGATATGGAGCAAAAAAACCAGCATAGTGTAACTGGTCAGGAGAGTTCAAACTATAAACACTGGGGCAGGTTGAACTGAACAATTTACCAACTTTTCAACATTGTTCTTATACCCCAAGAAAATGAGAACAGAGGCTCAAACAGAAACTTGTACACCAGTTCATAGCAAAATTATTATTCACCATCGTAAGAACATGGAAATACCCAGATGTCCAACAACAACAAACAAATGGATTAGGAAGTTGTGGTACATTCATAAAATGGAATATTGAACAGCACGCAGGAGCAATGATTTTTTTAAATTACTACCTAATTTGGGAAGGACTGGAGAGCATTATTCTGAGTGAACTCACTCAGTCCCATAAGGACAAATACTGAATAAAACCATTATTGCAGAATGAGTATGAGGATCCAAGGGAGGTGAGGAGGGTAGAAGTAGAGGGGTGAGGATGGGCAGGGGGGTGAAGTGTTAATCTTAGGATCGCACAATTAGATGGGTGGGTTGGGTGAAAGAAATGGGAAGGATCTTTTGTGAAAAACAATGTTTTCAAATTCTAAATAAATCAGTATTTTTTAAAAATGGCAATCACTAATCTTACATGATTCTATTTGTAGGAAATGTCCAGAATAAGCAAAGACAGAAAGCAAATCAGAAGCTGCTTAGGATGGTGGGGGAGTAAGAGGAAGGTCACAATGATTGCTAAAAGGTATAAGTTTTGTTAAGAGATGGTAAAAAGGTTCTGAAATATATTGACATTGATGATGGAAGCCAAATTTTCTGGATATATAAAAAGCACTGAACACGTTAAACAAGTAAACTGTGCAGTATGTGAATTATGTTTAAATAATTCTAATCTTTGAAGTAAAACATGATAATCTCATTTTTGGTAGCTACATATATTTCTTTAATCATTTAGAGTATCCTTAACATCTTCTTATTTATTTATCATCTCATTTTCTTTTCTTTTAATGTGTCTTACACATGTTGTTGTTGTCGTTTTTATTTTATTATTTTTTTGTGTAAGTACCGTCAAAGTACTCAAGAGCAACGGTGTCTCTCTGGTGACTACGGTGCACATTATACAGGCCATAGTCTTTGCAAACACTTGTTATGCATCAGAGAGTCAGACAATGACTAGGGAGGATAGAAGGAGAATTGATGCCTTTGAGCTGTGGTGCTGGAGAAGAGTACTGAACATAGATTCATCCTGGAGAGGGTTAAACCAGGCTTCTCCTTGGAGGCAAGGATTCTGGGGCTTCGTCTGACATACTGTGGACATGTTGTAAGGAGACACAAGTCTTTGGAGACAGACATCATGCTTGGTAGGGTGGAGGGACAGCGCAGGAGGGGGAAGACCCTATATGAGGTGGATTGATTCAGTGACTGGGGTAATCGGGATGGGTGTGTCAGAGGCAATGCGACTGGCACAGGATAGAGTAGGGTTTAGGGCTGTTGTACATAGGGTCACTATGAGTCACAAATGATTCCACGGCACATAACAACAACAGCCATCAAATCAGATCTGACTGGTACAGGAGGAGATTGCCCCTCCCTCTCCAGCAGAGCATCTGGTGGATTTGAACAGTATACCTCTGCGATTGCAGTGCAGCTTTCTTGCCACTAGGCAACTAGAGAGCCCTCAACCTACACAAGTTTTATGTACATCTTAATGTATGATTAATTTTTTTTAATGGATTGTCTGAGCATTCTTTACACTGGAAATCTGGCACTGTCTTTTAGAAAAATTCCTCTTAGAGCAATAAAATATAAGCTTATCAGGACAGAAAAATCAGTCTGTCTCTCTAAAGATATACTGAATTGTATCTTTCCAGAAACCTCCATACAATTACAGTTTTTAAATGTGTCCAAAGAAAAAGATACAACTAAGCACTTAATCACACTCACTTTGTCACCTTATCATCATTTTAACAATCCAATTTAAGACCACAGTTAATTATTTTATAGCCTGGGGACCTGGAAAAAGTCCCTGATGGCAAATAACAAGATTTTTCCCAAGAGTAAGCTTGTCCCAAGTTTCTCTTATTTTCCACTAATGGGTCTTGGCCCCGAGGAAAATGCATATTTGTTTATTAAAAATAACTGCTTTACTGAGATACAATTCATCTCTTTGAAGCATACAATTCAATAGTTTTTAGTACATTCATCAACCATCACCAGAATTAATTTTATAACAAAAATTACCATGAACTAATTTCAGAACATTTGAAGGTTCATCCATACCATACAGCATATGCCTCATCAGTTTAGTTCCTTACATGGCTGAATAATATTTAACTGTATGTTCGTAAGTGGACCATGGAGTGGAGTCACGTGAACATAATATATTTTATTGTTTACAAAATATACTTCATTGAAACCTGTCAATCATAAATGCGCCTGAAGGAGAGCAAAATCATTTCTTCTAGAAGGAAAAAGGTAGGATTTCAAATGTCCATTTTCCAGTATATTCCCTACATCATAAATTGAGTATCATTTATCTTAAAGCTCAAATAAAAGACAAAGGATTACTAGGGGATATAATTATATGTACAAAACACAAAAATAGAACCTCAAACTAGTAAAGGGCACTACTGTGGGTGCAATGTTTATATTCTATTACACTTGTGTAGGAAACATTCTGAATAAGGGGTTTGGTCTATCAGATTTAGGCTGTTTAATAATTTCTCTATTTGTCTTGTAAACTGATGTAGGCATCAATCATTATTTAATGTATGCTAAACTTTATTTGGTTTAAGCTTCAGCTTGAATTTGCATATGAGTAATTGGTGGTCCAGATGAGTTGTGGAAGGATGTCAAAGATATCATTCAGGAAGAGTGTAAACGGTGATTACAAAGACAGAAGAGGAAGAAAAGACCAAAATGGATGTC
>NW_006399939.1:2020515-2054206 GCF_000299155.1 Elephantulus edwardii | reverse complement strand
ATAAGTCATTGTGCAAAATTCGATCATTCTCTCTCCAGCTCCATTTCTGTCACCGAGTCCATGTTTTCCAACTACTGAATCTTCTTCTTTGTTCCTGACTTTTGCATTCCAGTCACCCATTATTATCAATGCATCTTGATTGCATGTTGTTAGCAGGAATAAGGTTCTTAAATTAGCACCCAATTTGTAGCTGTGAAGTAGCCTCTATAATGCCTATTATAGTAAAAATTCAAGGTACCATATTCATAATAGGTAATATTTTGCAATGTGCAGTAAAGCATTACATCTACTCTTCACTTATTGACATGGTTTGTTCCAGAGATGAGACAGTCATGTGAAAACTGATATTATGCAAAAAGGGAAAATGACCACATCATAGCACAACAAAAAGATAACTATTACGTAACTGCCAAACACATTATGTAGCCACCAAACAATGAAGACCCGTGGTTCAAACAAGCTGACATGTCAGATGTTCGCAGAAGCAAATGTCCTTGCATAGTCAATAAAACAAAAATACACATCCTTCTGGTATTTCCTGCTATAGAAGTAGCAGTCAAGAAATCTTGGTGTGTTAAACTGAGAACATCTGTTGTGAAGGACATCTCCCAATATCAAAGTGCAACAGTTAGTTTAGGATTAGGGTATTTTCCCCCCTTCTTTTTCACAGGGAAGAGTGTGAAAGCAGTCACAGCTTCCTATGGACAGTGGACTTAAAGCTGGACAGTGGACTGCAAAAGAACAATCATTGCCTTTGAATTGTGTCAGAGAAGAGTACTGACTATCTCACAGGCTGTCCAAAGAACAAACAAGTCTTTCTTGTAGGAAGTGCAATCAAGGTGCTGCTTAGATGTAAGGATGGTGAAACTTCACTTCTCCTATTTCGGGCATGCTGTCAGGAGGGGCCAGATATGGAGAGAGACCATGCTGTGAAGGATCAGAGAAGAGTGGAAGTCTCTAAACAAGACAAGTTCATAGTGACTATAACAAAGGGTTCAAGCGTATCAGAGATGATGAGGATGGTGCAGAACAGGACAAGGTTCAGTTTTATTGCTCAGAGGGTCACTGTGCTATGAATAATGTCAACTGAATGACACCAAATTAAAAATGAATGAAATGTATGTAGATGATTTGCAAGGAAGGGTAAATAAGAGTTATAAAATATTTCTACATATCACAGCTTCAAAAAAAAGATTTTAACAATTCACAGTGGGACTTTGTGGCTACAGCAGAGTTAGCTTTATAACAAGTCAAGCAGAGGAGAAATGAACCAGATACTCCTTAACAGTCAATACAGCCTTTCAGTGCAGAGTAAGCTGTACAAAGAATCTGGTGTTATATTTGAACATACGCCTTTAAAAAGAAGATGCACAACATGATAGCATGTACACAAACAGTCACTCACAGACATGGCATGAAGTCAGAATCATATTCAAATCTTAGGAAAGTAGTTAAGTCTGAAAGGCTTACAACTTTTTGTTTGGCACGGTCATTTTCTTATTCAAAGTCGGTCCAGAGTCCCAACTAAGTATATGACTTACTTGTTCTGGTCTAGTAAGTTCAGAAACTCCATAGGTAGAGGGGGAGCCTAAAGACTATTTGCTTCCTCATTAAGGAATTCCCAATGATTCAATTACATTGGCTTGACTACATCAGTGTCACCAGGAGGCCAGCAACTTGTTAACATTCCAAAACAAAGTAAGCTTACTACTTATCAGTAGTAAGCTGCCTAGTCACTAGTTCCTCATCCCTTTTTCTCATCATGCTGAAACCTAGCATTATTAAGCTTGACGGTTGGCAGGGTAAGTGGTAGCTCTCAAGTCAAGTTAAGATGCCTCTGTGTGGGTAGATAAAGCAGAGCCCATTTTCATCACAATTCTAAAAACCTGGCCCTTCTTCGATACATATGTCCTAATGAAGCAATTACCTACACTTACACTAATGATGTAATTGGGACAAGTAATTATGAAAGCAGAACATCCATTTTCAAAGAAATGAATATCATTACCTTTCTTTCACCCACAAACATTATTTAAGACAAACACAAATAAGCCCAGAAGAACACATGATACTGAAAGATTATTAGGAAAAGCATTCCAAAACCTACAAGTGTTCAAGAGGAAATGAAGAACAAAACCCCAAAAAGCCAAAACACTCTTAAAAAAACCAAACCCAAACAAAAAAGAAAACAGAGAACAAAGCATTCACCACTATCAGGCAGGAATTTTCTCAAAGCTTCTACCTCTGGCAGAAGACATGCAAGCGGATAAGAGTAGTAAGAATTACCCTACCTCCCCCATAACTTGGCATTTCCTATATTTAGGTTCCAGAAACCTCTGTTGCTGAGAGGACACTGACTTGGGTAGGTCTCTGGGTGATGGCAGAAAGCAGATATCCTCTCACTGCTGCACAGTGGAGCTTCTAAGAGGTGCCTGCCTTAGCAGTATAAGCATGGGTAAGAGAGAGGAGATGGTGAGAGAAGGAGAGACAAAAAAGCAAGAAAGATAAAGATCAACTGACTGACTCCAACACTGAACATCTCTCACTAATCACTCGCCTTAAATGGCTGAGACTTTCTTGCAGCTTTTATTGTTTGGTGGAAGAACAAGTGAATGGAATTGGACCAGAGGGTCTTGGGCTTGTCAGCAGCAGGAGGGAAACAACCTTTATTGCTGCAAAGAGAATGCAGATTTCAAAAGCTTCAAATTTGCAATGAAGGGAAATGGAAATGTGCTGAACGTGGGTTTGACGGGCAGCTTTCCTCATCTGTCGATCACAGGGTAATAAACACTGGGAGATGGCAGAAATGAAGATAAATGCTTTCAGCAGTGCCATTCCCCACCCTTCCCTCCTCTTCCGCCCCCACTCAGCACATGACAAGAGAGTTAAGCAAGAAAATAAATCAGCTTCTTAACCAACTCTTTTGTTAAAACTTTCCTTACAGACCACCTACACGTGAATTATTGCTCTATGAGCCTACATTCTCATTAGGGGGCCTAGCCTGTGAGGGTGAAAGCTCCTGTCAAACTAGCACCTGTACATTGCAGGGTATAGCATTATAGATGAGTCAGTTGGGGCCAACATGTAAGAAGGAGGCCAGCCCATCCCCTCAGAAAAGCCAGTACCCTACAAGACTGTCAAACTAGCCAGTCCAAAGCCTGATGCACATCAGCACCAGTGTGGAAGGGTCTGGGCTCTCAGGACAATCAGGTGTCACTTCACTGCAATCACTATCATATTACTATTTTACCCAGGGACAGCAGACCTAACAGAGCCCTTGGCAATGTGGGGCCACAGATGAAAGCGAACTCCTGAATCTGACATTCAGTATTGACTACCAACTTGACATTCTAGAATGAAGGGATTACGTTAACAGGATAAAGATGTTGGAGGTTTCCTACAACTAGGTCCAAGGAAAATGTTTGGTGTTTTTTAATTTTTTTTTTTATTTTGAGATCTCTAATATATACAAAAGGCAGACTCAATATTTATAAAGGGACAGAGGTTTTTGGGGTTGAGGTCAAAATATAGTAATTCCTAAATGCAGGTGACAGAAGTTACTTATAAGAAGATGACCGCAAAGTGGGTAAAAACTACACCCTGATTTTACTAACAGTGGACCTGATAAAAATGTTAGTAACCAGTCTACCAGGTTGTTCTTGTCTAGATCCTAAAAGAAAAGAAGAAGCCAGACCTCTGGTCACAGATGCAGGACCCTGCTGGTGGGAAGCCAGGGGTCGGTGATGGGGGTAGAAGTGTGTGGTAGAGGTGGAAATAAGTAAGAGAGAACATGTAAATGGATCCATTTCACACTGCAAACTGCTCAGACACTTAAGAAGTCCTCAGAACTGGGCATATGCTGTGGAATCCTAGGAGAACAGCACTTGTCACATAAAGATAGATAATTCAAGATAGTGTCTAATTAAAATTCACTGTTCAGATATTAATACTAGTCACAAAATTGAATATTAACGAGCCATTCACTGAAGACACTGCTATAAAAGGGTGTACCTAAAACCTAGACAAAATTGAGACTAGTTTTTTTATTCTTTAAACCTAAATATAATCCCACTTCCTCCTGGAAGCTTTTTAGGTTAGAGAGAAATCCTTGTTCACTCAATGTTAGCTATATCCATGATACCTGGCTACAAATACAAAAAAATTTGCTTATAACTCTATGCACAATCAACCATCAATTTTCATATGCAACTGTACTGATGTCGTCTTCTTGTTTAAAGAGTGAACTCCTGGTGAGCTCTGGTGGCCTAGTGGCAAGAAGCTGCACTGCAATCTCAGAGGTGCACGGTTCGAATCCACCGGATGCTCTGCTGGAGAAGGAGGAACAATCTCCTCCTGTACCAGTCAGATCTGATTTAATGGTACATGCACAAAAAAAATGAAATAAAATAAAAAAAATGAAATAAAGAGTGAACTCCTTCAGAAAAGGGATCAGCTTTTCACTATACTGTTCCACATGTGGAATTAAGCAACTAAAATATCAAGGGGTAACTGCCTTTAATTATAACTAAATAGAGCATCCATCAAGAATAACCATGGTGGAAACCAAAAAACTATGGTCCTTAGTCACCACTGAACAAGGAACAAAACTTCCCCCACTGGGGAGAAAAAACCCCACCATCACAAAATAACAACCCACCAAATTTATCCCAATGGCTCAACTTTCAAGTAACAGATAGGTGGCCAGGAACACCAAGAAGACACTCAGGCACTCACTCTTTAGAACAACCAATCATACAAGAAGGAGTGGCATTCACTTCCTAAACAATATGCCTCGGGAAACTCTATGAACTTTGAAAAATGACGATGGTTATAGAAAGGCATTTGTTCATAGGGTCACTATGAGTCAATCAACAACAACAACAACAACAACTAGGTCAAAAGGACAGCATCAATGGAAATCCAAAGTCTCTGCAAACTTTCACTAAAATATAATTTAAAAAAAAACCCCAAACCCCAACATTTACCCAAGAATAAAACCCTGAAGGCAGGAATAGGACAGAAGGATTAAAGAAAATGAGAAATACTGGAAGGAAGTGAGAAAAGCACAATTACAGTGTAGTATTGTACTTACTGTTATAAAATGAATGACTGAATAAAAAACCAATATGCTTTGCAAACTTTCACTCAACATACAAACAAGGGAAACATAGTTAAACTATGTACAGCTACATCAAAGAACATCATAGTCATTAAAAAAATAATGCAAAAGCACTATGTACTAACATAAAAAAATCCTTGATATATTCTTCTGTAATATGCTATCTCTACTAACAACTTAAACTGTACGTAAATACAGATACGTAACTATGAACAGAAAAACACATGCAAGGATACATTCTAACCCAACAAATTTCTCTGGAACTGATCTGACCATAAGACCAGTAAAGAAAGTGTTTTACTGTGTATATTTTTTGTATTATCTGTATTATAACAAGGACATGTGTTACTTTAGCAATTTTAAAAGGACAGAGAAAAGAAAGTTACTTTAAGGACCTCTACAGCTATGTCAGTACGGATTTGTACTGTTAACCCAACAGTCACAACTCTTTGGAGGTCTGAATGCATCAGTGGATCCCTGAGAGAGAGAGGGCAGTCTTCTCTTGAGTGATTCACAGCCTTGGAAACCCAGCAGAGGGTCAGCTATGGGTTGGTTCTGACTTGACAATGAGTATAATGAGTTATTAAAAATTAAATCTTTTACTCTTCTGTCTTTCCTGGTTTGACATATACATATACATTTACTTATCCCATGAAGATACCTAGTTGAAGGACTTAAGGCCACATCCCCCTTCCACTAGCAGATTTGCAACCAATCATTTAATCACTGTGCCTCCAGGCCTCTTTCTCATGTATGCACAGAAATATACCAAAGAACTTCAAGGAATGGTTTAAGAGCAAAATTCTGGAAAATGAAATGTTTCATCCATAAGAGGTTAATAATGTGTGTTAGGCCATTAGAATACTACGTTACAGTTAAAAGGAACAATCCAAAGCAATGAAACTTCTCAATGTAAACTGATTAAAAAACATAGGATCTTCAAAAAAGTTGTAAAGAGATATACCTGGTATCCTGTTATTTTTTAATTTTTTACATTGTTGCACATTTTCTTCCCTCTTCCCTTCCTCCCTCCCCACAAAGTACTCCTTCTTACAAACTGTTGTCATACATATGATGCTTACTAAGCAAACATTCCTTTCAGACAGTTCTTCCCCTTATCTGACCTAATGCAGACAGATGCATTATATATCCACTCTTTCCCCATTCTCTAACGCTCCTCCATGTTTGTCCTATTTTACAGCAGTGGTGTTATGCAGTGTTTGTCCTTTTGTGATTGAGATATTTTACTCAGCATAATGTCCTCCAGGTTCTCTCATGTTGTGTAATGCTTTATGAGTTCACTGTTTTTCAGTGCTACATAATATTCCATTGTGTGAATGTACCAAAGTTTTTCTATCCATTCATTTGTTGATGGGCACTTGAGTTCCTTCCTTCTCTCAGTATTGTGAATAAGCATGAGTGTAAAAAACAAAAGGGAAAAAACCCCACCCACTCAAACTCCTCGAAAAAACCCTGCACCCAACCATGGGTATGCATACATATGTTTGAGTTGTGGCTCTGGTTTCTTTAGGGTATATTCTAAGTAGTGAAAATGATGGGTCAAATAGTATTTCTATTTATAACTTTTTGAGAAAGCACCAGACCACCTTCCATAGTGCCTGTACCATTTCACAGTCCCACCAGTGGAGAATAAGAATTCTGATCTCAGGGGAGCTCTGGTGGCCTAGTGGCAAGGACCTACAACTACAATCCCAGAGTCGCACAGTTCGAATCCACCAGATGCTCTGCCGGGGAAGGAGGGACAATCTCCTCCTGTACCAGTCAGATCTGATTTGACGGTACACTCACACAAAAATAATAATAATTAAAAAATAAAAAAAAAAAGAATTCTGATCTCTCCACAACCTCGCCAGCATCTGTTGTTTGCTGACCTGTTGAACTTTGCTATTGTTGCTGGGGTGAGATGGTATCATATAGTTGTTTTCATTTTCATCTTCTGATACCTAGGGATTCTGAACATTTCTTTATGTGTCTGTTTGTCATCTGAATGTTTTCTTTGATGAAATGTCCATTCATATCCTGTGCCCATTTTATGACTGGGTTGTTGTTAATGTTCTGAAATATTCTCTAAATTTCATATATAAGTCCCTTATCAGATATGTCATTGCCAAATATTTATTGCCAGTCTGTGGGTTTCCTTCTTAATCTGTTGGAGAAGTTTTTTATGTGCACAGGGATTTGTCAGGGACTTCTTCAGAGTACTGAAGAGCAACAATGTCAGTCTGGAGACTAAGGTGCACCTACTCCAAGCCATAGTTTTTGCAACTACTTACTAGAAAGCTGGACAATGACTAGGGATGACATAAGGTGAATCGATGCCTTTGAGCCGTGAAAGAGTACTGAATATAACATGGACTGCTAGGAGAACAAACAGGTTTTACTCTGGAGAAGCTGAACCTGGCTGCGCTCCTTGAAGGCAAGGATTCTGAAACTTTGTGTGACCCACTTGGCATTCTGCAAAGAGTGACCAGTCCTTGGAGAGGGACATCATGATTGGGAGAGTAGAGGGACAGCACAAGAGAGAAAGACTGTAGATAAGATGGATTGATTCAGTGACTGGGGTAATAGGAGTAGGTGTTTCAGACAATAAGGTTGGCATAGGATACAGCAGGGTTCAGAGCTGTTGTAGGTAGGGTCACTATAAGTCACAAGCAACTTGGCAGCACATAACAACAACAACAACAACAACAATTTGATTATTAGAAAGTCCCATTCATCTATTTTATTCTCTCCTGGTTGTAGGTTGGTATCCCACTATTTTTATAATTTTTAAATCACAGAATGACTTTTACAAATATATTAAATGGTAAAAGACTGAATGCAATTACATAAACCAGATTCAAGGTTGCCTTTCAGTAGAGTGAAAACTGTAACTAAGGGTGGGAGTCAAAGGGAACTCCAATTTTATCTTAAATAATTTTTAAAATGGAAGGAAATAGATGACACAATGTTAACAAACATTAAATTAAGGTTGGGGGAGCACATATACTTGAGATACAAACAAGTCCTCGAGTTACGAACACCTAATTTCTTGTTGTCTGTACCATTCATTTAGTTCCAATTCTCAGCAGCCCTTTCAACAGCAGAAGGAAACACAGCCCAGTTCTGTGGCATCCTCACAGTCAGTGCTAGGCTTGAGTCCACTGCTGCCGCTATCCTGTCAATCCAGCTCATCTCAGGTCTTTCCCCCTTTTTTTGCTGATCCTCTACCAAACATGCTTCTTTAGGGACTCATTCCTCCTGGCAACATATCAAAAGTGAGATAAGCATTTACAGAGATTTTGGGCTTCCACTCATTCATTGTTGCACTATTCACTCTACCCTCCTCCCAGTTATAATTATAGAAAAAAAAAATAAAAAAAAAAGCTGAAAAAAAAAACAACCCAAAAAAAAAACACAAAAGTGAGATAAGGTCTCAGCACACTCATTTTTAAGGAACATCCTAACTGTACTTCTTTGTTCATTGGCAGTTCACGGTATAGTCAATATTATTCACCATCATGATTCAGAGGCATCAATTCTTAATTGCTTGCTCTTAGCAATCAGTACTTCCAAGTCCTCTTTAAGCAAGCAAGACTGTGTAATTTGCATGTCAGAAGTTGTTAATGAGTATTCTTCCCGTTTTAACATGTCTTCTGATAGTCTTGCTTCCTGGATTAATTTCCATTCTCTGCAATGTTATGCATAATCTGTTAGGATCCACACAGATGAATACCTCCCTATAGTCAATGAAATACAAGTAAATAACTATCTTCCAGGTATTCTCTGCTTCAACCAAGATCCATGCTTGTTCCATGATCTCTTCTGGATCCTGCTTAAATTTCTGATAGTTACCTCAGAAGTACTGCTATACTTGTTTCTGAATTATTTTCAGCAAAATTTTACTTGAGGTTACTATTCATAATCGTGATATTCTCTTGGATCACCTTTTTTTCTTTAGAATTAGTACAAATACCGATCATTCCCAGTTGTGAGTTTGTCTTCCAAATTTCTTGGCATAGAAGAATAAGCACTTTGTTGAAACATCACTGGTATTCTGTTAACTCCTATTGCCTTGTTTTTGTTAATGCCTTCAGTGCAACTTGGACTTTCTTCAAAAACACTGATTCTTGATCACATACTACTTTTTTAAAATGGCTGAACATCAATCTATTTTTATTTTTTTTTTTTTATGCAATGAACAGAGATAAAAAAACTGCTTTCCACAAGGAATATATTTGGCATTCTGACCCATAAATCTGCCCTTACTTTGAAATTACTGAATCAAAGGTCAATGAATGACCCTATTCACAACTTCTTCATCACATTCACCTTCACTTGCTGCATATGCTGCAATTTTTAAATCACTGAGACGGCTTCCAGCCTTCATTACACTAAAGTAAGACATAGAGCTCCAAGCTTCTGTTCTGACTTACCTACAAATCAAGACTTATCAACACAACAACAGTGCTCATTTATAACCCAAGTATATAAAATACTTGATGACCAGGTTTTTAAGACTATAAATATGGGAAGAGACTAATCTTTATTTTCATGGGGCAGGTGGTAGAGGCATAATGCTGACCTTTTGGCCGACAGTCTGATACCCTATGCAGTACGCCATCAATTCTGTAGACTGAAGTTGAAAAAATTCTGTATGGTAGTTCTACTTTGTCTGTGGGTTGCTGTGAGTTTAAAGTCAACATAATATACACATGTGGATGTGTATATATCTATATACTTACATATTTACATGTGGATATACACATACATGTTTACATGTGTGTATATATGTATATACTAAATCCTCCCCCCTTTCAGTTTCTCAAAATTGTAGGAAGGGAGAAAGGAAGCAAATAATTAGGACACACAGGAAAGAAAAACCTGTATAAGCTCTCCCACCAACATAAATCTTGCTCATCAATGCACAGGGAGGCAGTAGCTGGTTAAAGTGAAACATTTTAGGATATAGAGTCCCACTAAATTCCAAAGGTGGCCAGTGGTGGCTATACTCTGTTCACTTGGAATTCTTCATATAAAAAATTAGGTGTGTCTTTATCATGTAAAGTCTGAGCTATTGCCATGGTGAAATCACACAGTAGGCAGCTATGAATGACATATAATCACATAAAGTTTACTGTACCCCACCAAAGCACAACAAGGTCATAGGCTTCCTGGGTTCAAACTGGGTAGGAACAGTCTGTTGGCATAGATGAAATGTGTGTACAAAAAACCAGTCCTAAGCTTTTCACTGAGATGCCATCTTAATGCCTTATAACATCCACCTTGAAGACAAGAAAAGCTTATTTTTACTGTCAGGTTAGATATATTTCTGAGAAAAGCCTGAGGCAAATTTCTCATTTCTAAAAGAGACATTTCACAAAGGAAGCAAAAGGAGATTAAGATGTGTTTTAGTCTCTTTCTTTCTGTCAGAGCTGCTTCTATGCACTTCTCAGAAAACACAGAACCTGCTCTCATACATCAGGGATGCCTGCAAGCCAGCGAGCATGGTGGTGTGCATGTCTTTTCAGGACTCACTTTATTGCTGAGCATCACAAAGCATGCGTGAAACCTGCAAATGTCTCTGCAAGCCCCCCTGAAATAATAATCTTGCTAATAACATTCTACTATGGACCTTTGTCTCTTCTTACAAAATCATCTATCTTCTTCTCTACTCTCCTTGCTCCAGTCTACCGTTCAATGCCAGACTGATTGATTCTTTTTAGGTGTAAAGCTTTGTTTGAGATATATGCCCAGAAGTATATGTCACTTAGGTACTTTTGCCTATAATGTTCCTATTGTCTAAACTTTTCCTTCCTATTCTTCCACCTGTTCACCCACATTCCCAAACCCCTTAGCAACAACTACATAGATTTCAACTCACAGTGATTCTTTAGGACAGAAGAGAACTGCCTCCTAAGGTTTCCAAGGCTGTAAATTTTCTTGAGAACAGACTGTCTCATCCCTCACACAAAGCAGCTTATGGCTTCGAACAACTGTAAAAGAATGCCTTAACCATACTAAGAATAAAGATGCTCTCAAAAGTCCTCCTTCCCAATTCTATCAACCTGTTATGATCCCTTTAGAAGCTTCACAGCATTTTTTTTTCATAAACAACAAATACATTTTACAAAAAAATAATTTTACACAACAATCTGGAACAAGAGAAGCATTGCAGAGTAGACTGGTAGGAGGGAGGCGGAGACAGAAAAATGTGCTCCAAAGTACGAATGAAAACACAACCTTTCTGTAAAACTTCATTAAAATCACAATTTAAAAAAAAAAAATTACCAAAAAACCCCCTTAATTTTCCCTAATGGAGTCTGCATTATGCATATTCATTACAATAGCAGGGTCAGGTTATCACATCACTTTTAAGGTGATACACCTGTTTTCACACTTGAAACTGCTGCACTGCTTAAATGTTTCACCTATTTTACCCTATCTCCTGATCCTCCACCTTTGCAAGCATAATGTCATTTTTCAAAGACTACTTCATCCTAACAATGCACCCAAAACATGAGAGATGAAGTGAGCTAAAGAAGATCAGAGATGATGAGGATGGCACAAGCCAGGCCAGAATTCAAATCTGTTTTTCACAGACCTGCTGAGAGTTGCCAACAGCAGCTAACATTTTACCCAATACTGTTGTCGTTTATGTGCCATGCGTTCCTCTGTTATTGTTGTAACGTGCTGTGGAGTCTGTACTGATTCACAGCTGACCCTCCCTCATTGCCATTGAGTTACAGCCTCTGCAAATCATAGAACTGAGTGTCTTAGAGAAGGAGCAGCCGGAGTGCTCCTTGGAGGCAAGGGTGATAAAGCTTCATTTTATATACTTTGAACATATTTCCTTGGAGAGGGACATCATACTTGGAAAGTTGGAGGGTCAGGAAAAGAGAGGAAGACCTTCAATTAGATGGACTGACACAGGGTCAAGTATGTCAGAGATGTGAGGATGGCACAGGATAGGACTGGGTTCAGTTCCATTGTTCACAGGGTTGCTACAGGTCGTACTTGACTTGATGGGATTTAAAAACAATGCCTTCTGTTTAATGTCTGAAGCACCAAGAAAGTATCCATGAAAATATACCTAGTACAGTACTCAAGGCATTAGGAAATTGATGGTTTCATGCAGGAGGAACACCCTGAGAATTTACTTCTTTCATAATTGCAGCCAAAACAAAGCAGGGGTGTGCAGATTTCCCACTGGAAGTTGGTAAAATGTAAAAAGTTGTCCCCTCTGGCCTTTGGAGGATCCGGGCAGGGAGCGGGGCTTCTCCTTTGTCTGCCTCTGCATGGCTCTTGCCTTGAGGCCAACAGGATTAGCACAGCCATTTCATGCTCTGAAAAGTCAGAAAAGGCAAGAAGGGGAGCTTTTCACTCTAGGAAATGCCTAGTAGTCAGAGTCATTTCTGTTTCTGTTCAAAAGATAAGCAGGGATGCTGAGGTTAAAAAGCAAAATTTCCAACAATGGTTAATGAAAGGTTTGGAAACAATGTACAGAATTAGGCAATGGGATAAACTCCAAGAAGAGAGGAGCAGGTGCCAGAGCAAAAATGCAGTAGAGAATCAGCACTAGATGTTTTCATGCATTCAAAAATTTCCATGTATTTAAAATGTCATCAGGACGCCCTGTGAGCACAGACTTGATGCAGCAATTAGGGAATGTAGGCTTATCCCTCTTGGCACAGAACACTCACAAAAAAGCTCCTAGTATTTAAGTCAAAAGCAACTAGAAAGAGATTCTTTCTACCATATAACGTTGAGTAGTTGCTTTGTTTTCTTGGTTTTTTTAATGGAAAATTAACTATAAACCTTTTTGCAACAAGATAAATAAACTCAAGTACTATATTCAAAGACAGAGGACTCCCGGATACAAGTTGAGCTTGAACCTTGGGTCGATAGGTGGGCTCCAGGAGGTATGAAAAACAAAACAAAAAACCATACTAAATACAAAGAAAATTATTTTCCTGATGGGAAACTTCAAATGTTTATCATATATCCTAAAAGAGCTCACCATCACCTAAAAGATAAGAACTGTTTTTTTATTATTATTAAATTTTATTAGTTTCAATGAACATTCACAGGGATTCTGGGCTTTCACTCCTTCATTGCCGCACCATTCTCTCCACCCTCCTCCCCAGTTTGTTCTTCTTCCCCGCCATCCGAATGTCTGTTTTAATTGTCCAATTGCCACAGTGCTTGTCAAAGTCAGTTCTGATTAATCTCCTTTGTCGGTGTGTCCTTTGCCATTCCCTATCCCTCCTCCGTGAGAGAGACTTCACCCTGATTCATAAGGAAAAGGGGATGGCGTATTCTCTTAGCTACTTCCTGCTGAAAAGGGACGCTGTGGGTTTCAGGGTGAAAAGATAAGAACTTTATCTTCTAAAAGACAGCGAGCTCTGGTGGTTGGATGGTTAGGAGTTGCACTGCCAATACAAAGATTGTTGCTGTTGTTGTTGCTATGTGCCATCAAGTCGCTTGCAACTCATAGCGACCCTATGTACAACATCCCTAACTCTGCTCTGTCCTATGCCAATCACACCGTCTCTGATACACCCATCCTGATTACCCCAATCACTGAATCAATCCACCTCTTAGGGTGCCTTCCCTTTCCACGCTGTCCCTCCACCCTACCAAGCATGATGTCCCTCTCCAAGGACCTGTCCCCCCTCGCAACATGTCCAAAGTATGTTAGACGAAGCCTTAGAATCCTTGCTTCCAGGGAGCAGCCCGGTTTAACCCTCTCCAGGATGAATCTGATTGTTTTCTTGGCAGTCCACGGTACATTCAATACCCTTCTCCAGCACCACAGCTCAAAGGCATCAATTCTCCTTCTATCCTCCCTAGTCACTGTCCAACTCTCTGATGCATAACAAGGGATTGCAAAGACCATGGCCTGTGTCAGGCGCACCTTAGTCTCCAGAGAGACACCGTTGCTCTTGAGTACTTTAGAGAGTTCCCTAACAGCAGACTTTCCCGTCGCAATACGTTTTTTTATTTCGTGGCTGCTGGTGCCAAGAGTGTTGACTGTGGAGCCGAGCAAACTGAAGCTGTGAACAATCTCAATCTCTTCACCATCCACCCTGATGCTGCCAATTGGCCCAGTGGTGAGAATCTTTGTTTTCTTGACATCAAGCCTCAATCCATATTAGAGGCTGCAGTCCTTGACCCTCTGTATATTGCAGATTGTTGACAGATCTTCCACCAATCTTGACCCCACATTTCTCCTCATAGAGCCCAGCCTCCCAGATAATTTGTTCTGCATATAGGTTGAAAAGGTATGGAGACAGAACACATCCCTGCTGTACGCCCTTCTCAATTTTGAACCATGCAGTGTTTCCTTGCTCTGTTCTGATGGCTGCCTCTTGGTCCAAGTATAGGTTTCTCATTAGCATGATCAAGTGTTCTGGTATTCCCATTCTTCTCAGAGTCAGCCAGAGTTTGTTATGATCCACACAGTCAAATGCCTTTGCTACAATACAAAGATAGGTGGTTCAAATCTACCAGTTGTTCCACGGAAGAAGTATGGGTAATCTCCTCCTACTCGATTGACAGCCTGTGAAAACGCACTGCAGGTTCAGGTATGAGTCAAGTCTGACATGATTGTACTTAACAGTAAAACACCACAAAGGATAAGTGAAATAAACTTTACGGTCATGCAGGGGCTATAACTTACCAGGCAAGGACACACTAGGTGGTGTTCTCTGGGAGAGAAATAATGTCAGTTTACAAAGGCTTTTGTTTACTTTGTGTTCCTTGGTCTTAACACTGCAGGGACTTGGTCACTAGGCCTCCCAAGTAGAAGTAATAAAGATAAATGAACATTTCCCGCCACCCCCCAAGCATATAAACCGTATGAAATATATAAAAATAATTTTGTTTAAATATCTACTGGGCTTGAGCGATTATAATTTGTATATTTTTTTTATAAAAAGCTAGCACATTATGTCAACCAACAACAGTATCACCAACAAAAAGATAAAGCTGTAGCCTTTAACCTCATTCAGGCTGACAAAGAGAAAGATTTGAGATCTAGACCAATGGATGGAGTCTTGAGATATGCCCAGAATAAAGAATAGTGATCTCAAAAACAGAAAGCTTTTGATGGCTGAGTGAGAACTGAATATTAAACAGATATTTATCAAACATCACACTGTAGAAGATGTATATGAAATGGTAATAAGATGGATTTCTTCTTTAGATGGAGCTTATAGTCTAGTTAAAGATAAGCCTTAGATAAAAAACATTATAAACAAGAAAACACAAATTAAGAGGCTAATAAGTAGGATGAACAATCAGAGTCACAGTAATTTAGGAGAAGGCCAGGAAAGCTTGGGGAGGAAATAGGAGCTAGAAAAGAAGAGAATGATTCAGCGTAGGAAGAGACTACTAGCTAAAATGTATTCAGAGTTCAAGAGCTAACATCAGCCGGGCTGCTCTGGAAAGCCATCTTTACTTTATTACTGGGTCTGGCTCCCCTTCTCCATAGCCACAAACTGAGGCAGTTTTCTCTCTAGAGTCTCTAAACTTTCACCTTCTTAGTAATCCACTGAATCAGACAATGCACATGCTCCCCATGTCAGATATGGCTGTGGACATGAGTTCCAAGATCACTTTAAAAAAATTAGAAGAAAAAGGTTGTGGTGGAGGCTTGTTTGAATCTACTATTGTGGCCATTGGGTTAATCCATCTCACTGTGGATCTGCATCTTTTTCACTGACTTTCTACTTCACCACCATCACGTTCTTCTCCAGAAATGTTTTCAACCTGATAGCATATCCCAAGTACATAAGACAAAGTCTTGACCTCCTCATTTCTAAGAAGCATTCTGGCTGTATCTCTTCCAAAAGTAGTACTTCTGTTTGCTATTCTGGTAATCTATGGTATGTTCAATTCTTTTTCACCAAGACCATAAGTCTTTTCTGTGTCTTTCTTAATCATTGTCCAGCTTTCCTAGGGATATAATGTAATTGAGAAGACTATGGTTTGGCTCTGAAGCTCTGGTGGCCTAGTGGTAAGGAACTGTGCTGCTAATCTAAAGGTATGTGGTTTGAATCACCAGGCTTCTGCACTGGCGAGAGATAAACAATTTGATCCCATGCAATTTATTGCCCCTGAAAACATGCTGGGAGGTCAGTATGCGTCTGCTCTGACTGGAAAGTACACAACAACAACGAATCACAAGCACCTTAGTTTTGAAAAGGACATCTCTCTTACTTTGAAAACAGGCCTCTGAAGCAGCCAATGTAATATAATAGGTAGTCTAATTATTAATGCTTTCATGGGCGTTGATTGTGAACTCAACCATGACAACTTCAATCTCTTCTCCATTTATCTTGATATTGCTTTTTGGTTCACTGAGGTTTTCTAATTCATATCTATTTCTTCTAAGAACAGTGAAAAAGCATTAAGTCAAGGAAGTTAAAAGTAGCCTAACTAAAAAAGGCAAAAGCTCAGCTTGAAAAGGCCTAAAATGAGTAACTAATTGAAATGAATAACTGGAGAAGAGAGGAAGAAGAGAACGAATGCCATAGATTTGGTTTTTCTTTTAATGAAAGAATGAGGGTGAAATGGCTACCTCTACAAAGTGTAAAACCAACTTGAGTAACTTTAAACTCTAGTTAACCATTAATGTCAGTGAATTATACATATAAATATGATTGAACGGGCAACTTTTTATGCTTACACACACATATTTACAAGGTATGGGGGAAGCACACGTTATAATCTTCTTGTTGTAGTAGTTATGTACTATCAAGCTGAAACTGACTCATACTTGATCTTCCTGTGAATTTTCAGATCCCATTTAAGGACACTGTTCATCTTTCTCCTGGGGAACAGCTGGTGGATTTAAACTGCATACCTTTGAGTTGGTAGCACAACTGTTTATCCACGAGACCACTAAAGCTCCTGTCCTTATACATTTAGGGGAAAACAAAACAAGCAAAAACCCAACCCAAAACCTAGTCAATTTATCTGGCAGTCTCTAGTGCTCAAAGTCAGGTATAATTCTGAATACAAAGGATTAATCAAGATTAAAAGAATTTAAGTGTAAAAAAAAAAGAATTTAAGTGTTTGGTTTCTCATAAGTAGGTAGTTAAAATGTGTCTCCTTGACATTTCCTAATGTTTAATACTTAAAAATATCAAAGCCAAGGGAAACATAAGACATTCAACACCTTCATGCCCAGGTCCCAAGCTGGAAAAAGAAAACAGAGGCACCCATTTCTTCAGGAAGAATACGGGATCTTAGTCCCACTGAATTATTCATGCTCTTCTTTAATTGAGTCTATTTCTCTGCACACAAAACCCCTCCTTTCACAGACTACTTAATAAAGGAAGGGGTGGAGAAAAGAGGAGACACAGGCAGAACCCTGTAGATAAATCAATTTGTCAAAACCAGAAGGCCTAAAGACTCAAAATTCCAACCTTTCCCTCTAGAGACAAGGCCCCTGAGGTCATTTCTAATTTGATAATCTGCTTCAATTATACATTATCCAGACTACATTCTCCAGAGTGTATACAGTTTCCAGATACTACATTCTCCAGAGTCAAGTAAAACTGTAGAAGGTAAAGTCAGTCAAGTTGTTACCAACACTGCTTAGTTCTTTTATTTAAAAATATTTTTTACTGATTTTCATATAATACCTTGATAGTATGTTTCATTCATTTAGATTATTTTATACAATCTTTCACTTACATTCTGTTTCATACAATCATTCATATACCTTCCATTTTACATTTTTTATACTAATTTATTTTATTTACAAAATGGTGTCTCTCTGGAGACTAAGATGCACCTGATACAGGCCATGGTCTTTGTAATCACTTGTTATACATCAGAGACTAAGGAGGATAGGAGAATTGATGCCTTTGAGCTGTGATGCTGGAGAAGAGTATTGAATGTACTGTGGAATGCCAAGAAAACAAACAGATTCATCCTGGAGAGGGTTAGACCAGGCTACTCCTTGGAGGCAAGGATTCTGGGGCTTCGTCTGACATACTTTGGACATGTTGTGAGGAGGGACCAGTCCTTGGAGAGGGACAACATGCTTGGGAGGGTGGAGGGATAGCGCAGAAGAAGACCCTCTATGAGGGGGATTGATTCAGTGACTGTGGTAATCGGGATGGGTATGTCAGAGGCAGTGTGATTGGCACAGGATAGAGCACGGTTTAGGGCTGTTGAACATAGGGTCGCTATGAGTAGGAAATGGCTCGATGGCACATAACAACAACAACAACATTTACAAAATTTGAATACATTGTTTTTCACACCACATCGTTCCCATTTCCCTCACTCTCCCCATCTTAATCATAAGGTCATACTGCTTAGTTCTTGATTTGAGAATCTCAGAATTTACTGCTACAACAGGATAGGGCAAAATTCAGAGCTGGTGTACTAGGAGTCTCAGGTAACTAGACATCACATAAGAACAACAAGAAGCTTTCCACTTTTACTTTAAGGTCTCAAATCTAGATTGATGGAACAGGGGATATGTTATTTAAATAAGGAACACAAAATAAGCAGGCAGCTTTAAATAAAGGATTATCCAAAATAGAAAAATGCTAACAATTTTTCTCCAAGTTCCAGGAAAGAGCACTGTCTCCTGCTATAGTGGTGTCATCATGGGATGGGAACATCTCTCCTAAGGAGGAGAGGCTCCAGTAACACAAAGGAAAAGTAGAGATTATACTTGGCACCTGAAAACAGAGACTAGTAAACCCAAAGTGACCAAACCTGAAACACTAGAACCTGATAAAAAGGGATAGGGAGTCTGTAAGATTACAAGGGGAAACAACATCCAGTCAACCTTTCCTTCAGCACAATCATCTCCAAATCCTAAAGCCAAGTCCTCTGTTACCTTTCCTCAGTGGCAGCTCAAATAATTCTATAAATGAATCTTGGGGATGGCAGTTTAATGGGTAGGGTGACAGGTTAGGTAATTTGTCTTAAAGCTGCCAGCAAGTAAGCACACTGTTTTCACTTAGATGTAATATATTTTTAGGGTGGCTTAGGGTTGGGCAATAGTGTTGGGAAAGTATCTAAGGATTCCCAAGCTAATTCCTACTGCTGAAACTGCTTTTATCCCATAGGACCCTATAATTCTTCCTAAGTAAGGCAAGAATTAGAACAGATGGAAACACCCTAAGAGCATTTGCTTCTAAACTGTCCCTGTAGTATCTCTACCTAGAACAAAGGAATGGATAAACTGGGCAATGCAGTCAATTCAGCTCTGCATTGATATTTTTAGTTTTAATTAGTTTACCTCATAAACAATATGACATGTTACCACTTTTCCCTGGTCCTTCACTTTAGCAGAATCAATGAAAATATTTTGGCCAAGAAACACTCTGTGGCTTTCAATTAACTTTTATGTTAGTTACAATATTGCTTTAAAGAAAATAAAAATTCTGATTAAATTCTGAGACTCACAATGAATAAAGGTAAAGGAGAAAGGGAGCCAATAAGCAAAGACAGAAGGAAGGAAGAACACTAGTTGCATCTTATCACCACAAATTCCAACCTCTTATTGGTCACTGAGAAATGTCTGATCATAACTGGAGAGAGCGTCTGCCTTTTTAGATCAGTCTGTACATTTCCATCTTCAGTACTCCTCCTCCTTCTTAAGGCACATCACTGCTCCATTTCTGGGGAGGGCAAACTACACTTCTTCCATCCCAGCCTTAGCTGAGCATGTCAACTCCCTTTAGTTTCTGGCAGCAAACATGGCCAGACACACATTTTCAGTTGTGGCAGAAGCTCTTCTCCTGTCTCACACTCATTTCATGAAACTTGGTTAAGTTTAGAGTCAGGGTAAAGAGATGTTAAACAAGCATATTAATCCTATGGGTACCCTGCTGAGCTTCACACTATAGTTCTTGTCAAAGTCAGCTAAAACCTCCAATGAGAAGGATGCATCTTTCATGTACATAGGCTATACTCCTTTGAACGCAACCGCACTGTGCTGCTCCTTCAAATGCAATCACACAGTACAAAAGCAAAAACAGAGCTGAATTTGCCTAAATGTGTCCAAGAGCCCACAAAACAATTTTTAACCAATCATAATAAAGCCAAACATAGCTAAGCATCAGGCTTGAGAAGAACTAAATTCTAGCTTCTCCTAACTACTGTTATAAGAAAGCATAAGATCACCAGTAAGGTGATAAAGTGTACTCCCTTTCCCCTTCACATCAACTCCCGTGTTCAACATGAATAAGCCAGAGAGTCTGTGCCCAGTTCCCAAATGAGAAATCCAAAAGTGAATAAGACAGTTTATTTAATCACCATTAGACTATGCTTACCATTCCCCTGTATCATCTGATCCCCACTGGATCCTTTTCATTTCCTTCACCTGGTCCCCCCACTGCAATTCTGCAGCTCTGCAACTGCATCCCTGCAATTTTCATCCCTGCCCATCCTCACCCTTCTGCTCTCAACCCTCACCTCCTTGTATCTCCAACATGTTTTTCCCAATAAAATAAAAAAAAAAAAAAAGGAAAAAGAAAAAAAAGAAAGCATAAGTTGTTGTACTTATCGGGCACAAAAAGATCTCCTGCCTTAGTTTTCAGGAACTTTTCTCTCTAGTTGCTTCTGTTAAAGGAGCTGTGGATTATAAATGATGCCATGAGTACAGGTTAACTTTCAGCTGATTTAGTAAGTGCTCGCACAGTTCTGTCAGTCTTACTCCTACAGAGAAATACATGTGGCCCCAAGGGGCCCAACCACCCACAGCACTCTTTTGCACATCTTCTTACCCTAAAGCACATAGAAACAGAAGTCTACATTCCAGGACACACCCAGAGAAAAGAGAAAAAGTAGTTCTGAAATGCTACATCTAGAAAACCAGGATGTAGCTTGTGATTTCTAAATTAATTTATCTCTGAATAACTCTGAATAACTCAAATAATGGTTCAAGACAGGATGTTTCAAGGACATTCCAAATCTACATATCTCTACCCCTTGGCATATTGATATTTCTTAGCAACAGTTAAAAGGACAATTTGTGTAGAGGGAGCTAACTGCCACCTGAGACCTCAAGGTCACTTTAGATTTCAGCAGAAAGCTCTGGTGGCCTAGTGGTAAAAAGCTGCACTGAAATCACAAAGGCACGTGGTTTGAATCCACCAGCTGTTCTTGGGAGGATAGCAACCTCTTCCTCCAGTGAGATTAACTGACTCTTAAAATGTGCTGGAGGGTTGACTCAATGGCTTACAACAACAACTACTTAGTTATGTCAGAATATTATCCTAGCAGATCCTAAAGATTTAAGCCTCCCTATATCCATGTCCCTGTCCTGACTCTGGACTTAGCTAAAGTTGATGGGGAAACAGCAAAATTGACAAAAGCAGACTCTCCAAAAAGCTTATACATTGAGACCTGACCTCTCTGAATGTTATTTGGAGTCCTGTAACACTATGTGAGGAAGGAAGGGCTAACTTGCATGAGAAATCACACTGGTAAATGAGAAAACTCTAGTGAATGAGAAACCACATTGAGCCCAGCCACCTCAGCAGAGGTCAACCAATCTGTCAGCTTTCAGACATGTGACCAAAACCACCAATGTGTATTAGTTTTCTATAGCTGCAATAACAAATCACCACAAACATAGTGGCTTGAATAAGGGTCTCACCAGGCTAAAGAGAAGTTGCTGGCAGAGCTGCATTCCATCGAAAGAGGACCTAGGGGAGGATTTGTTTCCTAGTTCCTTCAGGTTAGTGGTAAAATTTAGTTACTTGCAGTTGGAGGACTGAGGTCCATTTCCCTGATGGCTGTTAACTCAGAAGCTGCTCCCATTTTCCAGCACTGCAGCTTTGACTGATCTTTCTCCCCCTCCACTTTTAATGGCTCATGCGATTAGATCAGGTCCACCTGGGTAACTCAGAATAATTCCTCCACTTCATTATCTATAACCTTAGTAATATCTGCAAAGTCTCTTTCTCCTAATAAAGTAATAGTCATGCATTCTGACGATTAGAAAATATGCATCTCTGGGAGGCTACCCACCACTGTAGGGTTGCTATGTATTGTAGTCAGTATGATGGCATTTAATAATACCTACACCATCTTGTCCCAATCAAGACATAAAATAACTTCAGAGAGAAGTCGATTTGGCCCAGGCCAGATAAATTGTCTATATAAACCCTCAACTCAACAACATGCAGCTTTCCCCTTCTCTGTCCTAGTTCAATCAGTACACCTAAGAGGCCAATGGCAGTCTTCTGTGCTCTGAATCATAAAACAAAGCAATTAAATAAACTGCCTTTCTTCTTCCAATCCAGATCTAGATACTATATTTGAAATATAATAAAAGTTAGCCTTATTATATCAACCTAACAAGAGAGAAGTGTTTAGTTCCATGACTAGATACTACATATGAGAAAACATATACACTTGAAGTATTAGAGAAAGATTTGAAATTGCTCTTTTGGTAGAGCCAAACTTGCTGGTATGGAAATTTTACTACTACCCAATCTCTCCTCTCTGCATAAAAATCCACGAGTACCTTGGATGGAGTACACAATCTAAGAAGAGGGCCTCTAAACCTTCATTAATTCTTCCTTAAATTTGTCGATACTTAAAGGTCTGGAAAACTCCAGTGGAAGAAAAAAATTGTCAAAAGCAAGTTAATGTCCTCTTGGCTTTTTTGGCCGACTTCCCTGTGCCTGGTTCTTGACTATTAATTGAATGCTATTCGGATTCCATCTCAAAAACAAATGAGGATGGAGACCAGAGGCCTGCCTTCCCAGACTGATAAGAGCAGCACAGTACAATTATACCCAAACAGCTTTGTTTTGGAATGTAATCACCGCCCCAGCCTTCTTCCCAATGGGATGGCAACAGTGTAATTACCTCTTCAGGATTCATTGTTTGGAAATGTAATTCTTCTACTGGGCCTTCTTTCCAGTGGAAAGATCAGCAACAAGAAAACAAGAGAATTTCTAGCCCCCTTCCCCAGTAACAGTCTTGTGAGCTGAACAAATTATTTTTACTATCTTAAAGTAAAGCCAGAGTTTAGATTTTAGCCTTTCCCCCACTATCAACAAAGACTCATGCACATTTCATGAGGACTCTCTCTGGGGGTGGGGGGTGGGGGGGTGGATTGAATCACAACCTGAACTGTGATGTTCTTTGTTGAGAGAAAGCAGAGCACTGTGGTTAAGAACATTTATGCAAAGCTGGACTGCCTGAGTTCCAGACCTGACTGTGCTACACAGTAGCTATGATCTTGGGCAACTTACTTCATCTTTATATGCTTCAATTTTCTTATCTGCAACAATGAATAAAAACAAAAGAAAAAACCAAAACCCCCTTAAACTCAAACTCAGTGCTGTTGAGGACTGAGACTGTAATTGCACAGGAGATTGTTCATCCTTCTCCTGTAGGGCAGCTGGTAGATTTGAACCACCAGAGGCACTACCTTTGGGTGAGCAGCTCAACTCCCTATAGACTATGTCACTAGACTTCCATGTGGATAAAAACAGTACATATATTATTGGAAAGTTAGAAGGATTAAGGGAGTTCACATGTGGGGATGCTTATAAAATGAAGTTCTATAATACATTTGATGGACCATATTCCACTGTCAGCACAGTTTGTGACTTAACATTAGTACATGGCTAAATGTAAGCCTGAGTTACTATGTTGTCTTTCCAAAACTCTCCTGCCAATTTAGTTGATGTACAAAATTCTGGGAAATTTTCAAAGTTGCTGTGAAATGTTCATCATTTCTGAGCTATCTGTGTGCAATTTCATTTTAACTGGTGGGAGAAACTGTGGACACTTCTGTGTCATCCCTATAATTTATGTTATTAATCCAAAGAAAACTACAGTAAAGAGTGTATTGTAGGGTGTTCTGGTGGCTCAGTGGCAAGAAGCTGTGTTGCCATGCCAAAGGCATGTGGTTCTAATCCACGAAAAGCTCCGTTGGAGAAGGAGGGCAATCTCCTTGTTGCCTTTTGGATCTGATTCAATGATGCACAACAATAACAACAAACCTCACCCCCACCCCCTCAAAAGAAAACAGTGTGTTCTGAAATCTGCTGCTGGGTAAAATCAGTAAATATTTTCAAAAGTAGCCACTGGTAATGTGGTAGATTCTGAGAAAATTCATCTTTCAAATCAGGTTTATTTATGAAAATAAATTCTGTATTTTCTTCACATGTTTGCAACATACTCTACTTCTTGCTCCACTGGGAATTTCAACCCTTAATATTTTTGCCAGCTTTCCCTCTGTTACTTTGTAGTCTAGACCAGTTAAGTTCTCTGTTTCAAGGAGGAATATTTTGGCTTTGTGCTTTGACAATCATGCTTCACAGATGTGCAAGTTCTGAATTTGTTTCTCAAGACAAGTTCTCACTTCTCTGGACAGCAGGAATGAAGCTCTTCCACAGCACAGCAGATTCAGTTTGTAGCTCTATACTATGAGAGATAGTCTTTGCAAGATGGAGTATGTAGTTACAATACTATTGGTTTCTGGATACAGAAAACAGTTGACCAAAAGAAACATCCCTAGGGAGTCTTAACACTCCAAAAACATGATCACCAACCTGCAAGAGCCACTTTTTTAAAGAGCCATTTTTGATATCATAACCTCTATCAACATTTTATTTTTTTTAATGAAGGTTTACGGAGACTTCGGATTTCCATTCATTCATTGTTACATACTTTCTTCACTGCCCACACCTCTCCATTTGGTCTTCTCTCTTAAAAGTAAAAAGAAAAACCCTTTCATTGTTATATAATGCCCCTGCCAGTCCACTCCACTCTGCAGTTGTGAACAAAGCAGCAATAAACATGAGTGTGTGCATATATCTGCTTGGGTGGCAGTTCTGGTTTCTTTAGGTTATATTCCCAGTAGTAGAATTGCTGGGTCAAATGGTATTTCTATTTCCAACTTTTTGATAAAACGCCGTATTGCCTTCCATAGTGGTTGTACCATTTTACATTCTCACCAACAGTAAATAAGGGTTCCAGTTTCTCCACAACCTTGCCAGCATTTGTTGTTTGCTGCTCTGTTGAATTTTGCTATTGTTACTGGGATGAGATGTTATCTCATAGTTGTTTTTATTTGCATCACTCTTAAGAGTTAGGGATTTTGAACACTTCTTCATGTGCTTGTTGGGCATCTGAATGTCTTCTTTGGTGAAGTGTCTGTTTATATCCTGTGCCTATTTTTCAACTGGGTTGTTTATCTTGTTGTGGTGCTCGAGTATTTTATAAATGCTACACATAAGTACCTTATATGTCATTGTCAAATATTTTTTCCCCAGTCTGTGGCTTCCCTTTTTACCCTGTTGGAGATGTTTTTGGATGCACATAAGGATTTGATTCCTAGAAGATCCCATTCATCTATTTTTCCTCTCCTGGTTGTAGGTCTTTCAAGATGCTTGGAAGACTGTTTATGTGGTGGATCAGGTATTCTTGAGTTCTTCCAAGCTTTTTTCTAATGAAGTTTATGGTCTTTGGTTTTAGTCCTAGGTCCTTGATCACGTTGAATTGGGTTTTTCTATGGAGTGAGGTCTCTATGGAGGTTTCTATGGATCTTGCTTGAGAAACAAATAGTTTTTCAATTTTGCTACAGATAGTTTTCAAATTTGCCAACACCTTTTGTTAAAACTGGTGTTGCAGTCCCATTTAACTGATTTCATCTCCTTGTCAAAAATCAGTTGACCGTTGGTGGATGGGCTGATTTCCGGGTTCTCAATTGTATTCCCTTGATCTATGTGTCTGTCACTGTACCAGTACCACACTGTCTTGACCATCACGGCAGTGTAGTAGGATCTGATAGCAGGGAGTGAGATGCCTCCTACATTGTTTCTCTTTTTAAGGAGTTCTTTGCTTATTCAGGGCCTCTTTCCATTTTAATGAAATTAGAGATTGCCTTTTCATCTCGTTGGAAGAATGAAACTGGTATTTGTACTGGGATTGCCCTTGGTAGTATTGTCATTTTCACAATATTGACACTTCCTATCTATGAGCAAGGTATATTCTTCCACTTCTCCAGGTCTCTTTTGGTTTCTTGTAGTAATGCTTTGTAATTTTCTTTGAATAGATCCTTTGTGCTTCTGGTTAGACTTATTCCCAAGTTTTTAATCTTTTGATTAGCTATTGTGAAAGGTATGGTTTTTCTTAGCTCCAGTTCTGTATTCTTTGTGACTGTCGAGAAATCCAATTGATTTTTGTATGTTGATCTTGTATCCTGCCACTTTGCTGAATTGGTCAACTATGTCCAGTAGTTTTCTTGCTAAGTCTTTAGGGTTTTCTAAGTATACTATCATATCATCTGCATATAGAGATAATTTTACCTCCTCTTTGCCAATTTGGATACCTCTTATTCCTTCTCTTTCTTATTGCTATCCCTAAGACAGCCAATACAATATTGAATAGTAGAGGTGATAGTGGGAATTCTTGCCTAATTCCTATTCTCAAAGGGAATGCCTTTAATCTCTCTCCACTGAGAACAATGTTTACTCTCGGGTTTGCGAATATACTTTTTCCTGTGTTGAAGAAATTCCCCTCTAATCCTATTTTGTTGAGTGTTTTAATCAGGAAAGGGTGCTGGGTTTTGCCAAAGACCTTATATCTGCATCAGCTGATAGGATCATGTAGTTCTTGTTTACTTTGTTTATGTGATGAATTAAACTGATTGTTTCTGTTATGTTGAACCATCCTTGTATACCTATTATGAATCCCACTTGGTCATGGTGAATTTTTTTTCAATTTTATTTTTATTGTATTATTTTTTGTGCATGTACTATCCAATCAGATCTGACTTGTACAGGAGGAGATTGTCCCTCCTTCTCCAGCAGATCATCTGGCAGATTCGAACTGCACACCTCTGGGATTGCAGTGCAATTTCTTGCCACTAGGCCACCAGAGCTCCCTGTGAATTATTTTTTTGATGTATCACTAGATTCTATTGGCCAGGATTTTATTCAGGATTTTTGCATCTATGCTCATGAGAGATATTTGCCTATAGTTTTCTATTTTCTTTACCTGGTTTTGCTATCAAGGACATGTTTGCTTCACAGAATGAATCTGGAAGAATGTCATCTTTTTCTGTTTTCTGAAATAGTTTATGTAGAATTGGTGACACTTCTCTGAGTGTTTGATAAATTCATTTGTAAACCATCTGGTCCAGGGTTGTGTTTTTTTGTTTTTGCTGGAAGTTGTTTTATTACTTTTTCAGTTTCTTCTTTTGTAATGGGTCTGTTCAAGTGTTCAATTTAGGTTTGTGTCAGTTTAGGCAGGTTGTGAATTTCTAAGTATTTGTCCATTTCCTCTAGGATTTTATATTTGTTGAGTATAGTTCTTCATAATATTCCAATATTCTTGTGTTATATGCTGTCAAGTCGCCTGCAACTCACAGCGATCCTATGTACAAAAGCTCTAAACCCTGCTCTATCCCTTGCCAATCTTATTGACTCCGACACACCTATCCCAATTAACCCAGTGACTGAATCAACCCATCTCATGGAGGGTCTTCCTTTCCTGCGCTGTCCCTCCACCTTCCCAAGCATGACATTTCCCTCTAAGGACTGATCCCACGTTGCAACATATCAAAAGAAAGTATGGCAAACGAAGCTGCCTCCAAGGAGCAGCCTGGCTTCACCTTCTCCAGGATGAACTTGTTTGTTCTCCTAGCAGTCCATGGTATATTCAATACTCTTCTCCAGCACCACAATTCAAAGGCATCAACTCTCCTTCCATCATCCCCTAGTCATTGCCTAGCTCTCTGATGCATTGCATCAATAGCTGCAAAGACCATGGCCTGTATCAGGTGCGCCTTAGTTTCCTGCTTGACGTTAATGCTCTTCAATACTCAGGAGAGATCCCTGACAGCAGACTTTCTCAACTTTCCTGGCTACTGGTACCAAGAGTGTTTGTTGTAGAGCCACGCAAACTGAAGCTGCCAACAATCTCAATCTCTTCATCATCCATCATGATTTTGCCAATCAGCCCAGTGGTGCCTTTTTATTTTGGTTGGTTCTGTTGTAACGCTGTTCATTTCATTTTTAATCTGATTATTTATGTCTTTTCCTTTGTTAGTTTTGCTCGTGGTTTGTTGTTCTTGTTCATTTCTTTCAGCTCAACAGCACAAGGACATTGGGGGAAAGCTGGCCTTGTGGATCACATCCAAAGGTTAGCTCCAGTTTGGTAAAGAAGGTGAGAGGTGCTTCCTGCCAGCTCCTGTGGTAATTCCAGCTAATTCAGAATAAATGAGGCTTTTTGAGGACATGGAAAGAAAGAGAAGCTAATGAATGTTCTGGATTTTAAAAAAGAGGTTAACACACTGACTATTATTATTCCAATGTTCATACTGATGGGATATCTGAGACAACAAAGATGATTGTTCCAAGTGTTTCCAGAGTTAGTAAATGTCTAAACTTAAGGAAAGTATCTGGCTGTTGCCTCCACTGGATAATAAATATTTGATCTTCCATTTGGCTGCTTCTTTTGTTCACAAGTCCTATATAGATTTTCATATTGTGATCTTTTGTTTCAAGGGTCTGCAATGTTGTTGTTGCTGTTTAATGCTGTTGAGTCGTAGACGACTCATAGTGACCCTATGAACAAACAGCCTGAGCACTGTTCGTACATAGAGTTTCCAGAGGCAAGCCATTTTGGAAGTGGATGCCGCTCCTGCTTCCAGGCTTGATTTAGCTGGGAAGCTCCAGCCAACACTGTCCACCATGGGTGCCCATTACCACGATTGAAATATATATTAATCAAAAGCTAAAAGAATCATAGAAAGGACTTAGTAGTATAGTAGGTTCTTTGAGATTAGTGAACATCCTCAAAGTGAACAATAAGACTCAGTAATAAAGCCTTATTTGACTCTATAATCGTTGAGATAATATTGAGTTTAACATTAAAGCATGAGTGAATAATGAGGGTGGTCGTAATTCACACAAGGAGATGTGAAAATATCTTTTTTGAGACAAAGGGAGTAAGGAAGGGGAAGAAGTGGGAATCTGGCCAAGGAATTGGCAGATAGGTCAATTTATCTTATGGAGAATGAAAGTCACAACAGAGCTAAACAGAACCAGGTATCTCAGCTGGTCTATTTACTACTGCAGAAAAAATGTAAGGTCCCGGAAGATCACACAACTACCCTCTGTGCTTCTACTATTCAGCTCAATATTATATATTGTATGCATATGATGTTTCCCTCAAAAGAGTTCCTCAGAGCAGAAATCATGTCTAGTTCATCAGGGTACTACTATATACATTAGACCAGGTAAATAAAAGGAGCTCAATAAATGCTATTGAAGCAAACTGGCTAAGAAACCAGTTAAGCACTCTATAGGTTAATTATAATTCATTATCTCCCTCCAACACTAATCATTCCATGTCTTAGTCTGGGTTCTCTAGAGAAGCAAAATCAGTGAACCTTACACATTTGTATATATAGAGAAAACTATCTCAAGGAAATGGCTCAGTTATAGAGGCTGTTGTTATGTGTCATCAAATTGCCTGTGATTCATAATGACCCTATGTACAAGAGTTCTGAACTGTCTCTGACATACCTACCCCTATTACCATAGTCAGTGTTAATCCAGCTCATCTGGGGCCTTTCTCTCCTGCACTGCCCCTCCACTTTTGGCCAAGGACTGGCCCCTCCTGGCAACATGCTCAAACTATGTCACAAGCAGTTTCAAAATCTTTACCTCTAAGGAGCAGCTTGGTTTCACCCTTTTTACGACAGATCTGTTAGTTCTCTTTGCAGCTCACTGTATGTTCAATACTATTCTCCAGCACTATATAGAATACTATTCTATACTAATAGAATACTATTCTCAAAGGCACTGATTCTTCTTCTATCTTCCTTAGTCACTGTCCAGCTCTCTCATGCATAGCAAGTGACTGTGAAGACTATGACCTAGATCAGGCATACCTTAGTCTCTAGACTGACATAACTGCGTTTCAGTACTCTGGAGAGGACCCTGACAACAGATTTTTCCAATTCAATTTGTCTTTTGATTTCCTGACTGCTGCTGCTATAAGTGTCAACTGTGGAATCAAGTAAGCGGAAATTGTTAACAATCTCAATCTCTTCTCTCTCTGTCATGATGCTGCTAAGTCCTAAGTACACAGGTTACACATCAGGCTGGAAGCCTCACCTGACTTACACAGCTGGAAGGGCAGAAGAACCCAAGATTGGTAAATCAGAATAAAGGCTGCTGTCTCACTGACAGCAAAATCTATTGAAGCCATAGTTAGCATATAGGCTACTGGATCCCAGGCATGCCACAGCTCAAGTCTGAAGAACTGAAGGTTGGGTGTGTGCATTTTGGGGGGGGGGGGGGGGGGGGATTGTGTACCAATGGTAGCTGGTGGCCTTGAACTACAAACCTTTGGTGTTGGGGTGCAGTTTCTTGCCGGTATGCGCCTTCATACACATACTATTTTGGGGGGGGGGGGAGAGGGAGGATACACTTTTGAGAAAACTCCTTTACAACTGATGGGAGGCTCACAGCATAGTCTCTAAATGATTGGGATTACATTTTATCAGATTCCTTCATAGAAGTTATATACAATCACAAAATGATAGATACATCATTGTGTAACAGTACATAACTGACAATATTCACTGAAAATCATGGTCAATTAGAGTTGAAGTGCAAAAGAGTTACATAGGAGGTAGAGGCAGGGAAAGGAGGGAGACGGAAAAAACATTGTTGATTACAATGGGTTAAAAAAATTACAATGGCTCAAAGAAAGGTTTGTCTTTTGATTTTTATGCTTTTGTTACAAAGTTGATAATCCACTGCTGAAAGTTAGGTCTGGCAGTGTTACTTTGTCTAACACTTATTGTAAATTTGGTTTTTTATATGAAGTCAGATACAGATCCTCTTTAATTTCCCCATGTGTAGAAATCTTTTCAGCACTGTTTATTGAAGAGACTTTACCACTACATGAACTTATCTGTCATTGATCCATGTGTCTTTTGCTATTTTAGTACCAGGTTGTTTTAATTACTATAGGTTATATTAAGGTTTAACATTAGAAACGGTAAGGTCTCCTACTTGAAAGAGTATTGATTTTTATCAATCACTACTTCTGCATCTAAGAAAATGATCATAGTTCTTTTCCTTTGTTCTATTATATTGCTTACTTTGTTGATTGATTTTTCTAATGTTGAACTATCCTTAATATTAATCATCTTTATAGTTCTGGAATAAATCTCACATGGTCATGATATATGAATGACTCTTTAAATAAAAACTGGGATTCTGATTACTAGTAATTTCTTGAGAACTTTCATACTAATATTCCTAAGTGATACTATTTATTACCTGTAATTGTGTGGGGGTTTTTTTAGGATGATTTTTGTGTGGTTTGAGTATCAAGACTATATTTACTTCACAGAAAGAATTAGGGACTGTTCATTCCTCCTCTAACTTTTGAAAGGATTTAAATAATATTGGTGTCAATTCTTCTCTAAACATTTGGTAGAACTGCTGAGTGAGGCTATCTGGTGCAGAACTTCTACTGCGGAGGTTTAGTTGTGTCGAGTTTCCCTTCCCCTCCCCGCCAAAATTTCTTCACTTGTTACAAGTTTTGTAAGATTTTCTACTTCTGCTTGAGTCAGTTTGGACTGGTGGTGTGCTTCAGACCATTCCATCTGGGTTATCCAATTTGTTGTGATATAATGGTTCATAATATTGCTATATTTCTCCAAAGTCAGCTGTACTATCAATTACTTCTTTCAATTTTTAATTTGTTCTCTTCTCTTCTTTATCTGTCTTACTAAAGGTTTGTGAATTCTCTCATCTTTTTCAAAGAACCAGCTTCTGACTTTTTATTTCTGCTCTAATCTTTGTTAATTGGGTGAAATGTTACAGAGGGATTTTCTATTCAGTAATTCATATGCATTATGTTTATGACACTGACTACAATATTCACATCATAATATCATCTATTTGTTCCATTTTCATTCATTCTTCTTTCCTGTCCTTTTCCCATCTTCTTAGGTTTAGCCCTGGCTGAACATAGCTCTTTTGATTTTGTATGACTGACTGCTACAAGGAGTATGTTTTCCCCTAGTTTTAGTGGCTGCCTTACAGGTTTATTTATTCTTTGCCTCAAAATTGAACCACAAAGGTGTGTCTGGTATTTTGGGGATTTGTTGTTGTTGTTATGTGCTGTCCAGTCACTTGTGAATCATACAGACCCTATGTACAACAGTCCTAAACCTTGCTCTATCCCTTCTCAATACCCATTACCCCAGTGACTAAATCAATCCATCTCATCGAGGGTCTTTCTCTCCTGCACTATCCCTCCACGCTCCCAAGCATGACATACCTCTAGAAGGACTCATCTCACTTTGTAGCATGTTCAAAATATGGCAGATAAAGCTTTAGAATCTCTGCCTCCAAGAAGCAGCCTGACTTCACCTTCTCCAGGATGAACTTGTTTCTTCTCCTAGCAATCTATGGTATATTCAATACTCTTCTCCAGCACCATAGCTCAAAGACATCAATTCTCCTTGGATCACTCCTAGTTATTTCCCAGCTCTCTGATACACAGCATGAATAACTGCAAAGACCATGGCCTTATCAGGCACACCTTAGTCTCCAGACTGACACTGTTGCACTTCAGGATTTTGGAGAGGTCTCTGACATCACACTTTCCCAATGCAGTTCGTCTTTTACTTTCCTGGCAAAAGTGTTGAATGTAGAGCCAAGCAAACAGAAGCTGTCAACAATCTCAATCTCTTCATCATCTATAATGATACTGCCAATCAGCCAAGTGGTGAGAATCTTTGTTTTCTTGATTTTGACCTTCAATCCATATTGAAGACTGCAGTCCTTAACCTTCTGCAACAAGCATTTCAGGTCCTTCTCAGTTTCAGCAAGCACAGTTGTGTCATCTGCATAACAAAGACTGTTGATAAGCCTACCTCCAATCCTGATGCCACACTTCTCCTCTTAGAGCAAAGCCTCCCAGATAATCTGTTCCACATATAGATTGAAAAGACATGGAGGTAGGACACATCCTTGACACACATGCTTCCCAATTTTGAACCAGCCAGTATTTCCTTGCTCTGTTCTGACGATTGTCTCCTGGTCCAAGTATAGGTTTTGCATTAGCACAAGCAAGTATTTTGGGATTCCCATTCTTCCCAGAATCAGCCACAGTTTGTTGTGATCCACAAAAATGCCTTTGCATTCTTCTAGTACTCTCTGCCTTCAGCCAAGATTCATCTGACATTAGATATAATATCCCTAGTGCCAGGTCCTCTTATAAATCCAGCCTGCACTTAAGATAGTTTTCTATGTGTTGTTCCAGTTGTTTTTGGGTAATCTTCAGTAGAATACTGCTTGCATCACGTGCTATCAATGATACTGTTTGAGAATTTCCACACTCGGTAGTTGTCCTCCAGATTTCGTGGCACAACTTGGTGAGCATATCCAGGTCAGCAGCTATTTGTTAAAATATGTCGCACACCCATGTTTATTGTAGCTTTGTTCACAATAGCAAGGAGTTGGAAACAACCTAAGTGCCCATCAACAAATGAATGGATAGAGAAGCTGTGGTATATTTGCACAATGGAATACT
>NW_006399939.1:2016266-2016865 GCF_000299155.1 Elephantulus edwardii | reverse complement strand
TCCAGCTTAAGAAATGCTGAGCAAGTTCAGGCCTTTTGATTATCAGACTTCAGCTCTTTGCACATTTCATTGTAATATGTTACTTTGTCTTGCTGTGCTGCCCTCTGGAATCTTCTGCTCAACTCCTTAATATCTTGATTTCTTCACTTTGCTTTGGCATTTTGGCACTCCAGAGCAATATTTAGAATTTTTTCTGCCATCCATCTTGGGTTTTTTCTTCCTCCTCTGTCTTTGTAATGACCTTTTGCAATCTTCCTGTATGATATTCCTTATGTCCTCCCACAACTCATCCGGTCTTCACTCATTAATGCCCAAAGCCTCAAACCGGATCCTGAGATGGTTTTGAAATTCAGGTGGTATAGTTGTTGTTGTTATGTGCCGTCGAGTCATTTGCGACTCATAGCGACCCTATGAACAACAGCCCTAAACCCTGCTCTATCCTGTGCCAACCGCATTGCCTTTGACACACCCATCCCAATTACCCCAGTCACTGAATCAATCCACCTCATAGAGGTTCTGCCCCTCCTGCGCTGTCCCTCTACCCTCCCAAGCATGATGTCCCTCTCCAAGTACCTGTCTCTCCTTACAACATGTCCAAA
>NW_006399939.1:1998397-2015191 GCF_000299155.1 Elephantulus edwardii | reverse complement strand
ACACAACCCTGCTCGCTGGTGGTATAGACTCAAGGACAAATTTTGGTTCCTGTGGACTTGATCTAAGAAAACATTCAGATGGCAAACAAACACATGAAGAAGTATTCAAATCTCATACCAGTAACAATAGCAAAATTCAACAGAACAGCAAACAACAAATATTGGCAGTGTAAAATGGTACAACTACTATGGAAGGCGGTATGGTGCTTCATCAAAAAATTAGAAATAGAAATAAATACCATTTGACTCAGCAATTCCACTACTGGGAATATACTCTAAAGAAACCATAACCGCCACCCAAGCAGATATATGCTCACCCATGTATACTGCTGCTTTATTCACAATAGAAAAGAGTTGGAAACAATGCAAGTGCCCATCAACAAACAAATGGGCAGACAAGCTGTGGTATATTCACACAAGGGAATACTGTGCAGCAGTGAAAACAAGAAACTCATGAAATATACAAAATGGGTGACCCTGGAGAACATTATGCTGAGTGAAATATCTCATTCACAAAGGACAAATACTGCATAGTACCACTGTTATAAAACGGAACTGACAATGGGGTTGTGGGAAACCTAAGAAGGGATAAATAATGTATACTGCATTGAAAAAGATGAGGGAGAGAACTGTTTAAAAGGTATATAGGATTAAGTATTATTTTCGTGACAAGATTTCAGAAAAAGAAATACATAGTAAAATGAACTATGGACTTGGGGATTGGGAGGTTGCATAACAATGAAATAAATTTTCCTTTCAAAGAGAAATAGAACTGGGGGGGAGGGTTGGTCAGGGAAGAAAATGCGCAACAATGAATAAACGGGGGAAAATTAAATGGAAAGAGTATGCTGTAAAAAATGCATATATATATTCCATTAAAAAAAAAAAAGAGCCATAACTCTTAATCTCAACCTGCATTCGAGGTGCAATCTCTTGTTGCCCATTCACTAACTTATCAGACTAAAGTTGAATTCCAAGGGGAATTAATACAGCAGCAGCGTCAAAACATTGTAAGTTAGGCAAGTAGGCCAGCCATTCCCTGACTCAACTATATACTTACTCCCTCAGAGCAGAAACACTTTATGTTGGTGATATACAAAGTGCCCTGGGAAATGCTAAAGACTTAGAAAGTGCAGATGATACAACCTTGCTAGCACAAAGTGAACAGGGCTTCAAAAAGGTGCTGCAGACTTCAATATGGATTACATCTCAACATCAAGAAAGCAAAAATCCTCACTACTGGACCAAAAGGCAGTATCAGGATAGATAGAAAAAGATTAAAGTTATCAATGATTTCATTTTACTTGGATCCAAAATCAGTATCAACTGCAACATTGTAAACATTGGGAAAATCCACTGCCAAGGACTTTGTTTGTTTGGCTTTTCATTAATTTTATTAAAAGTTTACAGAGACTTTGGATTTTGACTGTTGCACACTTTCCTCCCTGCCTGCCCCCCCAATCCACTCTTCTCTTTGAGATGTAGGAGGGGAAAAATTTCTTTCATTGTTATATAATTCCCCCCCCCCCAGTCCACTCCACTAAGCAGCTTTCATTCTCAGGACAATAATACCTAATCATATATCCCTCCTAAACAGTTCTCTCTCTCACTGGTTTCAATGCAGCATATATTATCTATCCCCTCTTTTCTTAGTTTCTCTCCATCTGTTTCAATGCAGTATACATTATTTATCCCCTCTTTTCTTAGTTTTCCCCTACCCCAATGTCAGTCCCGCTTTACAACAGTGGCACTATGAAGTATTTGTCCTTTGTGACTGAGATATTTCACTCAGCATCATAATGTCCTCTTTGGTCACCCATTTTGTATATTTCATGAGTTCACTGTTTTTCAATGCAGCGTAGTATTCTATTGTATGAATATACCACAGCTTCTCTATCCATTCGTTTGTTGATGGGCACTTGGGTTGTTTCCAACTCTTTGCTATTGTGAACAAAACCACAGTAAACATGGGTGAGCATATATCTGCTTGGGTGGAAGGTCTAGTTGCTTTCATTGTTATACAATCCCTCCTTCCCCTAGTCTACTTCACTATGTAGCCTTCATTCTGGACTCTTATCATGACAATAATACCTAATCATATATCCCTTTTAAACAGTTCTCTCCCTCATCTGTTTCAATGCAGTATACATTATTTATCCCCTCTTTTCTTAGTTTTCCCCAACTCCAATGTAAGTCCAGCTTAAAACAGTGGCACTATGCAGTATTTGACCTTTTGTGATCAAGGACCTTTCTAAAGTAAAAAGAGCAAGAATATCAACTTAAAGATTAAGGTGCACCTGATCCAAAATGTTTAATATGTTTCTGAAAGTTGGGCAATGAATAAGGAAGACAGAAGAATTGGTGCCTTAGAATTATAGTGCTGGCTAAAAACATTCCATGCACTGCCAAGAATACACAAGTCTGTCTTCGAAGAATTGCAAGCAGCATACTTCTTAGAGGCAAAGATGGTACTTTGGGCATACTGTCAGGAGGGGTCAGTCCTCAGAAAAGTGTATCATGTCAGGAAGGCAGTGTCAGAGAAAGAGAGAAAGACCCATCAAGATGGATTGACACAGTGACTTTAACAATGGGATTGAGCATATCAAAGATGGTGAGAATGGCTCAGGACAGGGCTAGGTTCAGATGTGGTTATTCACATAGTTGCTGAGTTGTAGCTGACTTGATGACACCTAAGAATAATAACAACAGCAGCAGCATATAGTTTTAACTGATAGTACAGAAAGGGAACATGGGGCAAAGAACAGAGGGGAAAGCTCAAGAAGAAATTTTTAGGTCATGGAGAAGGAAGGACCTTCAGTCACACAGCACAAAAGGAACAGAAAAGTTCAGTGATATGACCCAGGATTTCCTCTAGACAGAGCTGAAGAAAAAGCAACTGATCTAAGCAACTGGGAAAGAGGTTCTCTAAAGCACACCTCTAGTTAGTGGCCTTATTAAGTGGAAGTGAACAACCACAGTAATGATAACACGAATGGTCCAGTGATGGGTGGAAACCATGTAAGTAAAAAGCTCTGAGTGCTATGAGGCAGCTGGAAAGGCTGAATTCTCTGGAAGTGTTCTGCACTTACTTGTTGGTTTCCCAGGCAACCAAGCCAGCCCCTTATCGTCTTCACTTTCATCACTGGAGCAGAATGAAAGGTAATTGGGTTAATTATTAAAGCAGCACTAGCTAGTACCACTACCACTAATTGTCCATTTATCTGAGATTTATAAACAGCATCTTAATTGATGTTGACTTGGAATGTGCCACTCAGTTTCATTTGTCTGGCTACTAGGTACCAGAGGGGTGTAGCACAGCATCCAGCAAGTGAGATAACACCAGAAGCATTATTAACTTTTGTTCATGCAAATTTAAGTGATACAATACCATTCCATTCTACTATCCATTCCACCCAGATTTGGTATTTTTAAGTGCAGAGATGATATGCAGGGATTAAGCAATTTGTTGTATTAAATAGCTATGCTGTCAGGTTGTGAAATCTGGCTAATTTCTCAAAGTCAGTGCAGCTAAGACCCAGTTATTGAATCTAGTTGACCAATTAGATTAGAAAGGTTTCCCGAAAGTAATTTCTGAAGGTATCAAAGCAGGGAGGGATAGGTAAGAGGAAAAAAAAGGATCAGAATTAAAATTGCTGTTTTAAAAGGAGAGGCAGAAAAACAACCATAAAGAAATTTTAAAAAGAAATTCCTGTAAATAGGGTATTTTATCCACACCAGGCAACAAATGGAGGGATGTCTGAAACAAAAGAGTATATAAAGCAATAATCTTAGTGGCAGAAAGATGGGCCATCTTCTCCCATGTGATTTATAGCCCCTGAAAATCCACTGGAGAATCAGCTATGAATTACTCCGAACTCAATGGCACATAACAACAATAATCTTTAACAAAATATTGGGGTATGGAGGAAAATGTGTAACAATGAATGAATTGAAATCCAAATTTTCTGTAAACGTTCATTAAAATAACCATCGAAAACCCCCAACACCATACAGAGGTGAAGCATGTATGATAATAGCACAAAGAAGCAGGGATGGAAGAGTTGGAGTAAAGTTTCTACACCTACTGGCGCTAAGTTTGCATAAGTCTGTAGTAAATTCTGATATTAAATTCTGGATATTCAGAGTAGAAAAGGATTCATGAAAATCGGAATCATGGGGAGGTATGGGAAAAGTGTGGTTGTTAGGTGCTGTCAAGTCAAGTATGCCTTATAGTTAGCCTATGAACAACACAGATCTGGATCCTGTCCTATCCTGTGCCATCTTCATCATCACTGACACACAGAAGCCAACCGCTACAGTCATTGTGTCAATCCATCTGGTTGAAGGTTTTCCTTTCTTTCACTACCCTGCACCTTTGAAGTTACATAAAAGGTATTATCATTCATGATATAAAATATGTATAAATTAAACAAAAAGAATTTGTTTGGTTTCACTCAAAGTAAAATGAAAACTAAATAGAAGGTAACTGAAAATTGTGTATTCTGTCAGGGAAAAAAGTACTACAAGAGAGAGGAATATTTATAATGATGAGAGTATTAATTAGAAATTTTTATTTGAAATTATTTTTATTGGAAAATACATCCCTTCTCAATTGATTCACATCAGAATAAATTTTGTATATTTACTTTATCATACTATAATCTAATACTATACTGAATTATTATTATTTTATTGATGAAAAAGCTGTAGCCATTGGAAATTTGTGAAGGTTAGTTTCTATATTTTTTTAAAATTAGGAAAATTTAATAATAATAAACCTATGTGCACCTAACAGCAAGGCACCAATATATGGGAATGAAATATGTTGTAACAACTATGAAAAATTGTCTGCCATAATTTAGAAAGTTAGGAACAGAAATACAATTTGATCTAGTAATCTCACTTTTGTTGTTATTATGTGCTTTCAAGTTGGAAATGAACCACAGCTAACCCTCCAGTGGGTTTTCAGAGGCTGTAAATCACGAGGAGGAGGAGTCTGTCCATTTTTCTCCCATGGTGGATTCAAACTGTTGAGATGGTAACTCAACTATTTATCCAGTAGGTCACTAGAGCTCCCCAGCAATCTTACTACTGGGTTTGAAATAAGAACAGATACATGTACACCCATCTTCATTGCACGTTTATTTACAATATTTAAGAGATGAGAATAATTCAAGTATTCTCAACAATAATCAATAGATAATGGAAAAAGAAACTATGGTACACAATGGACTACTGCGCAACATTAAAAAAGCCAGTAAAGAATTCATGAAACACTGTAACATTATGTGAAGTAATTCAGTCAGTTATGGTATAAGATGGTTATGCTTTTTTTCTTTTATTTCTTGGAATGTTTCTTTAATACTGGTTCACCTAAAAAGTTTGTATACACTGCCCCTTATACCAGATCCTCCCCACCTCTCGAAAACTAACCCCCCAAGATGGCTATTTTTAAAAGTTAAAGAAAGGCTGACACAGAATTTTTCTTGGATACTTATCAGGAATGGGAAGGGAAAGAGAAGGAAGTAAAAATAAATAAGTAAGATAGTGAAAGGAAAGGCAATATACACTAAGGGTTGATCAGACATTGGAAGTAGTTATAATAGTAACTGTAATTAATGTTAAAAAACAAATGTATACAAACGATCAAATGAAAAACCAAAATAATTTGCAAATTTTTTTAGACACCAATACACATGAAACAAAAAAATTGACAAAATTATAGAGAAATAATAATAATAGGTAGAGATGTCAGTAATGTACTCTCAATGGTAGAACAACTACACCCAAGAGTAGGAAGAATATACAAACCTTCAACACTCTAACCAAAGAGAACACATCTAACAGGAGGAACTATCTAACATTTTTTAGAGATCACATGCTAAGTCATAAATAAATTCATAACTTAAAATTACTGAAAACACACTGAAAAACAAAGAACTCATGAAATACTATGCAAAAGGAGTGACTGTGGAGGACATTATGCTGAGTGACATAGCTGTCACAAAAAAGGTAAATTCTGCATAATGCCACTTTTATAGAATAGGACTGATATGGGAGTTGGGGAGAAACTAAGAAAAGAGGGGATAAATAATGTACATGGCATTGAAAGAGACAAGGGAGAGAACTGTATAAATAAAATATATTATTGGGTATTATTGGCATGACAAGAGTCCAGAATAAGAGTTGCATACTAACTTGGTGGTGATGGTGGGAAACAACACACGACTGTGTAACAATGAAAGAACTTTTTTCCCCAAAGAAAAAAGCAAACTGGGGGTGGGGTGGGGTGGGGTGGGGTGGGGAAGAGAGGCAGGGAGGAAAATGTGTGAAGATGAATGAATGGAAATCCAAAATTCTTTATAAACTTTCATTAAAATCTAAAAAAAAAGAACCCAAAAAAATGAATGGAAAAAAATAATCACTGAAAACATATAAAGTGTTTCCTCAGTTCACAATACAGTTAATTAAAAATAAACAAAAGAAGGAAACTTGGGAAACTATGGAGCTTAAATAGTATATTCCAAAACAATCAGTGGGTCAAAGAGAAAGTAAAAGATTACTGGGCACAAAGCCACTTCTCATCCAGGACCCTTGACCCGCCTTCAATTACCTGTGGCGAAGGGCAAGAAAATTCTGGTATTTCCCATTGGTTTTAATCAAAATACTAAATTAAGTATATCAGACCCACATCTGCTGTGAGCAGATGCTCATTAGATGAAAGTAAAAAAGATTATGCTGAACAGATAACTAATACCCTGCATTACACAGGTCTCTATCCCTAAGAAGATTTTATTCTTCCAGTAATTACCAGAAAGCTGTCAAAATCTAGTTTCTCATTTCAAACATGCAGAAAAATATTACAAGCTTAAGAAGCTTTTGGCAGATACTCCCTATTCAAACACAGGCAAAACATGGCACAGAAGACAGAACAGAGGTACTGTGAGTCAGGGAAAGCTGCTTTCAAACTCCAGGTCTGTTTCACACTAACTGTGTTATGCTGGGCAAGTGATACAGCTTCTCAGCCTTAGTTGTCCTCCCTGAAGAATGGAAACACCACCACCTACTTCATAGGATGTGGTAATGAGACAATGAATGGGAAAATACTTAGGACAGTACCTAACCAAGAGTAGGATGTCATTAGCCTCATTTCCTTCTTTATTATCAATTGCTTCTGCAATAACAGCAACAGCTAAAGGTGTCTGCTAAAGTCAGCAGGGGGAGCTCCTAAGATCTTTCATGTTTCTACAAAAAATTAATTTGGTAAATATTAGCTCTCTATAGATATTTATGTCTAATTTTGTATAGGCTCAGAAGTTATGCTGCAGAAGATAGACAGTGAGTGAGCTTGAAGGTAATTAGAAGTCTTAAGGAATCTACAGAATTGTGGAAAAGGTACCAAAATAAAGGAGAAAAGATGAAAGATTAACAGCCTATCAAGACTTTCCTATAGTAGCTTCTGTACTCTATTACTGCTTTCAGGGCTCTCTGCAAGAGGTAGTGGACAGAATAAACTAATTTTCTACAGACCCTTTTTGTTGTTGATTTTGAATGGCTTTTGGCGAGGGTTTACCATTTGTTAGCATAGGACTGTTGGTCATACCTCCAAAAACTGCAGGTGTGTGTATGCTGTTTGCTCCCAGGTCTGCCAAATTTCTGGGCTTCATCCTTGCATAAAGCTATTCCTTATCCAGAAAAGCAAACGTACATTTGAATCCAAGAACCAAACAGTGAGAATGACATATGGCTAATCACCTAGATTGAGCTACATGAAAGTGGAATATCTCTTATTCATTGCTATTCCCAGAGCCTAGAACAATGCCTAGCACACAACAGCTGTAGAACAAATATCTGCTGAATTTAATTGTTCTGAGACTGTAATAACCTCATTCCAATCATACAAAAGAAACTGCCTTTCCAGGAAAACTTGGGAGTGCTTACTGCTAAAAGGCCAATCTATCTTTCATTTTGTAAACCACTTTTACACTAGCTCTATTACAAATAAGTATAATAAAGTACAAAACATCTGTATCCAGGAGGGCATGGCGTTTCTACAGCAAGCATCATTGGGCCATAAAAAGTTCTGTCTACAAACCACTCAAAATATAATATGAACAAGTAAGAAAAACCCTGAATGAAGTAATCTAAATGCCCTGGGAACACTTTCTCTCTCCTAGATTAAAGTCTAAGAAAATAGAATGGTATTTCAACTTCTTTTTCCCTTTAAAATGGTTTTGGGGAGGCTGACTAGAAAGGTCAGAGCGTTAAGTAGTAGAGTTTCACTGCCTGAATACAGTTCTGGCTCACTTATTTCACAGCTCCATCACTTTGGGCACATTAGCAATTTGAGCTTTTTATTCCTCCACTTAGATGGGATAACTTATCTCATAAGTTTACCACAAGGGGAGCTCTGGTGGCCTAGTGGCAAGAAGCTGCAACTACAATCCCAGAGGTGCACAGTTCGAATCCACCAGATCCTCTGCCGGGGAAGGAGGGGCAATCTCCTCCTGTACCAGTCAGATCTGATTTGACGGTACACACACACAAAAATAATAAAATAAAAAAAATATTAAAAAAAATAAGTTTACCACAAAAAATTAAATGTTTCATTTTTTAATTTAAATTTAATTTAATTTAAATTTAGTTTGGTTACTTTAAAACAAATCTCTAGTACACGCTGTTGTTAGCTCCATGGAGCTCCATCCCCATAGTACCTGTACAAACAACAAAACACAACACTATCTGATCCTATACCATTCTCTCACTCTTTGCTTGCTTCAAGTCACTGTTGCAGTCACTGTGCCAACCCATCTCCAATAAATCAAGTTTAGCAAATGGTAACACTGGGACTGATAAGAAAAATCATGCTAGATGGAGAGAGAAGATTGAAATTATCAACAATTTCCTCTTACTTGGGTTCATAATCAGCACCATTGGTACCAGCAGTTCAGGAGGTGTATTGTACAAGTCTGCTGTCAAAGATGACTCCAAATTATTGAGGAGCTATGGAGTTTTTCTCTCCATATGGCTATTCTAGTATATTGCTGTTTACCGATGAGTCAGAACTGACCCATATCTGACCCTCTGGCGGGTTTTCAGAGGCAGTAAATCACATGGGATGAAATTGCTCATCCTTCTCCCAAGGAGCAGCTGCCTTGAACTGCGTGCCTTCAGAATCACAGCACAGCTTCTTGCCACTAGGCCTCCACTGGTCTGATTTGCACCATCATAATAAATGCTAAAGAGATTGAGATTTTTAACAGCTTTAGTTTGCTTGGCTCCATAATCAACACTCCTGGTACCAGCAGCCAAGAAATCAAAAGACAAATTGCATTAGAAAAGTCTGCTGTTAGGGACATCTCCAGAGTACTGAAGAACAACGATGTCAGTCTGGAGACTAAGGTGCTCCAGGCCATAGTCTCTGCAATTATGTGTTATGCATCAGAAAGTTGGACAATGACTAGGGATGACAGAAGCATCAATGCCTTTGAGCTGTGGTACTGGAGTACTAGAAGAACAAATAGGTTTGTCCTGGAGTCTTTTTTTTTAGGCAAGGATTCTGAAGCATCATCTAACATACTTTGGGCATGTTGCAAGGAATGACTAGTCCTTGGAGAGGGACATCAAGCTTAGGGGGGATGGAAGGACAGTGGAAGATAGGAAGACCCTTGATGAAATGGACTGATTTTAGGACAAGGGTGATAGGGTTAGGTGTGTCAAAGACATAAGATTGGCTCAGGATAGAGCAGGGTTCTGAGCTGTTGTATGAGTCACAGGCGACTGGATAGCACTAACAACACCAATAAAAAACGTGTGGTGGAGTGGGATTGTGCGAAGCATTGTTGGTCTATCCACAAAAGGATTAACTAGTCTTGCCAATAAATTAAATAGCTCTAGCTGCAGACATGAGAAATTAGTTCCACACCCGTAGAGATTCCTTGCCTAAAAGAGGAAGAGAGATATCCTTCAACGTGTTTGCGATGGTGGCAGCAGCAAAGGCTGAACTGGAGAACTGGAGGTGAAATGAGACTTTTGGGTGAGGAGACTGGGAACTTTGTTGGACCATTACAGGGGAAGCCAATATTGACAGGACTGAGAACTTGGGAACAGTTTGAGCCATGAGGCTAAAGTGCCTGGGTGCACATTCTGGTAACTGTCTTGACTGTATTTTGTTAAAAATCTCAATTATAATCCTTTATCTCCCCCAATATAGTTCTGTGTGGTCTGTGAGCTGTCACATTGGATTTTGGACCCTGTCAAGCACTAAGATTGGTGCTGATGAGTATAAAGAGGCATGGGAGCATGGGGGACATACCTGACCTCTTTGGAATTGGTTTTGTATTACTGAGGCAGGGATAGTTTCCCCCGTGAGGTTAGTAAAACTCCTTTATAGAGCTTCCCACAAGGCCTTTGCTTTTTCTACAGGAGCAATAATGTCATTTTAAAGACTAAGGTGTTCCTGATTTGTGCCATGGTCTTTTCAATCACTTAATATGCATCTTGAAAGCTTGGACAGTCAATAAGGAGGACAGAAGAAGTGATGTCTTTGAGTGGTGGTGATGGAGAAGAACACTGAATATTCCATGGGTAGTCAAAATAACAAACAGCTATCTCTTGGAGAAAGTGTGACAAAGTGCTTTATTTTATTATTATTATTATTATTTAGTGTGTGTGTATGTGGGTACTGTCAAACTGTCCCTCCTCTTCCAGCAGACCATCTGGTGGATTTGAAAAGCGCACCTCTGGGATTGATGTGCAGCTTGCCACTAGGCCACCAGAGCTCCCCAGGCAGAGTGCTTCTTGGAGTCAAAGACAATAAAAGCCTCATCTAACATACTTTGGGCATTTTGCTAGGAGAGGCTACTCATTGGAAAAAGATACCATATTTGGAAAGGTAGAAGGTCAGCAAAAGAAAAACAGACCCTAAACCAGATGGACTGACACAGTGACTGCATGAATGGGTGCAGTGTGTCAGATATAATGAAGATAGCACAGGATAAAACAGGCTGTTCATAGGGTCGCTACGAGTTGTACTCAACTCGATGGCACCTAACAACAGTAAGTGGTAATAATTTCTCATTTTCTGAAGAAAAAAGTAATACCAACTAACAACAGAATATGGTAAGAGGACCAAGTATTTACAAATTATTTTGGCCTGGAGAGGGTGAAGCCAGGATACTCCTTGGAAGCAAGGATTCTGAAGCTTCGTCTGACATACTCTGGACATGTTGCAAGGAGGGCCAGTCCTTGGAGAGAGGAATGTCATGCTTGGGAGGGTGGAGCGATAGCGCAGAAGAGGAAGACCTTCGATGAGATGGATTGATTCACTGACTAGGGTAATGGGGATAGGTATGTCAGAGACAATAAGATTGGTACAGGATAGAGTAGGGTATAGAACTGTTGTACACAGGGTTGATAGGAGTCACAGGTTACTCGACAGTACATAACAACAACAACAACAACTAGAGTTATCAAAACCAATAATGTTTTGCAATATGTACCTTGAGAAAATGAGAAAAATGAATTCAATTGTGAATGGAAACTATTTGTTACTCTAACTCAAAAATAAAGGTCTTTTTGGGAGTCTAGATTTCCTTTCCCTACGACTATTTTGCTATTGAGTTTTTCTTACTAGATTTTACATTTGTAAACAACTACCTGGTGGAACACAACCCTTATACATACCCATAATTAAGCAGGAGTCAGATCTCTCAGGTATAATAAAAAGTGGAATAAAAAACTGAACGTAAACAGCTACTGAAGACAATGAGGAGGTAGCACTACACAACCATCTAAAAAAGTTCAAAGCCAAAGAAAGAGACATGTGCCTGCAGCAGAGGAGGAGGTAATGCTACTGAGGATGCAAGGATACAAATGGAGGTAGATGTCTAAAACAAAGTAAGATGAAAATCTTTGTAGTGTTGCCTGAGAGCAACCTTCTACAAATCATCAGGCAATCAACACAGAAGCAGCTGGCAAGGTGAGGCATGGGAGCATGACAGCTTGTTTACCAAGGGTCCTCCTCAGAAAAGGTTTGTCAATAGACAGGATATTCTGCTTTGCCATCAGGCCTGGGCTAGAGTGCCAAGGCCTGCCATAGAAACCTTATGTACCAAATGAGCCAGATTTTCCAAAACAGAACACAATTTTAAATAAAGGTGTTTATTAAAGAAACATCTCAATATGGTTTGATTTGTATGCCTTAACATACATAAATTTACAAGTTGGCAGTTTCTAGAATGTGGTGGGGAAATAATCCTTGCCAGAAAAAAAATCGAACTATACTTTTTTTCCTTTCTCTAGAGATTTCCCTAAGCAGTAGTACATTTTGTGTTACTTACTTCAAAGCTTGGTCACAAGATGTCTCAGAGTCACTGGCCACTAAACAAGTCAGGCACCATGAAAGGCCTCAGCAGGGCTTTCCTGGCCCATTTTCTGTACTCTGGAGGTTTTTGAACCAGTTCCCTGGGTCTCTTGCTCCTCTCCTCCTTTCTCAGAAGACTCCACAGTGTTGGTTGTCACAAAGGGTTCAAGAAGTGTGCATTAAGCTCCTAATTAAATCATAGGCTCTACATCATGATTATCTCCCCAACTGAAACAAGCCACCTTTATCATTCAATTAAAAGCATGGCCAGAACCTAACAGCTGGATTAAAATGCAGCTGGTTTAAATAAATCCTTTAAAAAAAATTAAAGAAATGGGCATGGGGAAGAGAAACCATTTTCTTCGAACTAATACTTTGCTGCCTGATGTTAGGAACCGAGTATAGGAATAAAAGCAGAATTTTCAGTAGGATGTTAAGATGCCATCACATCGTCACAGGTAAAGAAGGAGGAGGAAGTTTCATCTGGCTTTCTGCCCATTCATATTTTCAACATCCACAGAAACATTTCCTTACCTGCCAGGACCCTGTTAACAGAAGAATGAGTAGCCAAGCCAGGCTGTCCACGTTCATGAAAAATCCCAGCATAAGGCAAGTACTCAGGCAGCAAGAAACGCCTACAAGAAGGAATCGTATGTGAAAAGCCTACTTAAAACTACCATAAGCCAAAGGGGATATATTATTTACCTACTCTCAAAAACCAGGGGTAAGGGACCCAGAGCATCTGAGGAATCCACAGTAACCCACACAGAGGAACAAGTCCTATCTGTATCTCCTTCCTGACATTCCTTCTAAAGGAAGGTTTCCCAGGGCTTACTCTCAAACAGGATTGCTCCTAAGGCCACATTTCTATCTTTTTATTGTGGCTAATTATCTCCTGCCAAGTCTCTAGGTGACAAGACTAGATTGTACGCTCCCAAGGAATTATACCAGATATGGACAATCCAAAGACCAGAAACTACATTTGAAAACTACATTCTAGGTTCTCAGAAAGGCTCCCTCTGTGCAGACTGTCCAGTTCTTACCTGGGGACAAAGCGCCCAAGTGAAGGTGCAGACATTCGGGCGTTGCGGGGAGCTCGGTGCCTGGATCTATCACCATTGTCCCTGAAGAAAATAAAAACACTACATGTAAGAATCACCTGGAAGACAAATATCCCCTACACTTAGGAGAAGAATCCACATACATGAGTCATCTAGCTGCTCAGTAATTTGAATTACACATTGATACACTGCACTTCACGGAGAATCTCACAGCTTTACAAGCATATATTGACAGTAAGAAGAATGATTTTTCTCTAGCTAATGTGGTCTCTTGGCACCTGCAGCATTTGATTTTGGAATCAAGTTTAGACCTTCTGGGGCATCTTATATGAGTATGTAAATTTTCCCCCAAATGGGAAAAATTCAGTGAAATGTTAATTTGAGGGGCTCTTCAAGGAAGAGGGGAGGAAAAATCCCTTTACTTTCACTCTTTTAAAGAACCTTATAATAAACATGTTTAGTTCCTTGATAAGGAAAAAATCAGTGTTAAGTGAAAGAAAAATTACCAAAGAAAAACTGGACAGTCTCTTCTTTTTGAGACTGAAAAAATGACAATAATGAAGACTACCAGAAGTTAGGTAATTCAAGTTAAAAAAAATAGTTTTTTTTTTCTTTAAGGATTATTAAGTTCTTCTACTCTATTCCTATCCTATCCATCCCAAGGTACTCTAGTAGACTCTTTAAGAATTTGGATGAAAATTACATACAAGTATTTATAAACTCCAAAGCAATACTAATAATAATCATTCATTTAAGAATGGTAAAAAGTTCATCATGGTTACTTTGGTTACATCATCAGAAAAGAAAATCATCCCTAGTAAAGGACATTATGTCTAGTAAAACAGAACATCAGCAAAAATGAAGAAAAACCTCAATGAGATGGATCAACATAATTGTCATAATAAAGGGTTCAAACATATCAAAGATCATGAAGGTAGCACAAAATCAGATTGTATTTCATCCTGCTATATATAAGGAAACTCTAAGTGGAGCCAAGTGATGGAAACGAACAATAGTAGCAGCAGCAAAAAAAAAAAATGTATACCTTTTCAATCCTCCAAGAGATACTATTAGCTTTGTTTTACAGAAAAATAAAATAACCAGAGAGGCAAAGTAAAATTCCCAAGGTCCCACAATTGTTATTAAGTGGTTGAGGCAGATCTCAAGGTAGATCTAACTGGTTTTGAAGACTTTGCTCATTCTACCACACTTCACTGCTTTCCACAAGAGACGAGGAAAAAATGGCCTCACATGGCTTGGTTTCCAATGCATTAAAGGAACAAGAAGCCAAAGGGCACCGGCTGGACTGAGCAGTTAATTAGCTGCCTAAGCAACTCCACAAAACAAATGAACCTTTGAGAGTTTGATTGGAGAATTTTCTGAATTCTCCCTTTTGATTATCTTCAAATCAATGAGATTATCCTCAAACTGAAGCTGGAACCAAAGTTAAGACAACACATGGGCTTTCAAGTGGGTCAGGGGGAGTTTCACAAGCCAGAACGAAAGCCTATGAAGGCTTTTATATCTTGCTGGAATTGGAAGCTGAGCACTAAGAGATAAATCAGTAATAGGGTTATTGGAAACTGATCCATTAAAAATCCAGTAAGTGGTCTTTACTTTCCCTAAAAGAAAAAACATACAATTGTGTCCCCTAATATAACACATTCTTCTGAATTGGAACTTTACAAATGAAGGGAGACATAAAAGGGCAAGAGAGAAGTTAAAACCATATAAAGTAGAAAAGAGATTATAAAGAATAAGGAGATCAGAAATTCTTGACCAACAGACTGCTGTCACTGGGGAGGTCCAAAACAGTTTTCAAGTCTTGGTAGATATGTGTACACATAGTAGTAGCTAATTAATACTAAACTAACAGATGATAGCTTCTAAATCCAACACACTGTAAATTCCATCAGTGATTATACTTTTAAATGTACAACAGAATTTATGATAGTTTTTTCTAATTGTAAACTTTACTTATCAACAGGCATTAAAAGTACAGTAGTATAAGAGTTAAAAATTATTTTGAAGTTAAGAAGTGTTTAAAACCTTTAAATAGATTGAAAAAAGCACTGTGAAGCAAATCCAATCACTTTATTCTATGGCTGTGAGAGAAAACTGGTCTTCTCAGAATCACACTGCAGAGCTGTTTACTTCTACAAGGTCCAAAGCCAAATATGTAATACCTTTTCCTCTGGACAACAAACAGTATTCTGTACTGTTGGCAAAGCTAAATAGTAGGCAAGGAAAAGCTTATGCACCCCCTAATACGGAACAGCAACTGCCAAAATCCTAAAACAACATTCATAGAGCTAAGAAAAAGCCACAGGACATAAGTTAAAAAAATGAAAAAGCTGGCAGGACTAGGGACATTTTGATGGTCCTAGAACATATCATCAACTTCTAGTAACTAGATGGTGTCTGGCTGTGATCAACAACTATTCTGAGCAGATAAAAGGTCCTACTTAAATTCCTAAAAAAAAATGACCAGAATTACAGGTTGCTAAAGACTGGAGGAATCCTTGAGACTAACTCTAACTTAGAATTGAAGCCATAACCAGAAGCTGAAGCCATATCCAGAGGTCAACTTTTAACAATGGATTGGCCTATAAACAATAAATAGCTCTGATGGTCTAGTGGTAAGGAATTCAACACAAAAGCACATGGTTCAAATCCACCAGCTGCACCATGGGAGAAAGATGGGCAATCAACTTCTGTGTGATATACTATCTATAAAAGTCCAAAGTAGGGTCAACTATGGGTTAGTTATAACTCTACAGTACACAAAAACAACAATAAAACCCAAAAAAGGAATGTACTCCTTCCAACAACCAACTTTATATGGCCAAATGGGTAACTTTACCCAAAAGCAAAGATAAAAAGAGAAGGAAGGGTAGAGAAATGGAAGGCTTGAAATGGGTAAAGCAGAGCAGAAATAGGGGTGATGGTGAGGAGAAAGGACAAAAACATCGCAAGGATAGGCATCAATGTCATGTGAAAATCTATGTAATAACTGTTGAATGAGAAATGAATACATTGTGTAAATAATGACGACAAATAGGAGCTAAATGTCTTAACCAAAAGTAAAGGCAACTACACACTGCAAGTATAGAGAACTCTAGTAAAGAAAAAAACGACAGAAAAGAAGTCAGAATAATTTAAAAAATATAAAACATAAAGCATGGACACAAATGGGTTACTATCCATTGAAAAGAAAACAAAAAATATTTAGAGAGCAATACCCATTGTTGTCAAGTTGATTCTGATTGGTGGGAACTGATAGGGACAGAGGAGAAGTAACTGACAGAGTTTTCAAGGCTCTAATCTTTTTGTTTGTTTGTTTTTTTCCTTTTTTTAATTTTTTTTTTT
>NW_006399939.1:1969221-1998261 GCF_000299155.1 Elephantulus edwardii | reverse complement strand
ACCCCCTAGCCCCAAATATAATCCACTCTACAACCCTCATTGCATACTCCTACGATAAAAATAATGCCCTAAAATATAATACTTTTAGACTATTCTCTCAGAAGCACTGCCACATTCTTTTCCTTGAAGCAGCTGGGTAGTTTGAATCACCCACCTTTTAGTTAGCAGCGGCCAGTCGTTTAACCACTGCCAACACCAAGGGTCTTTAGGAGACAATAATCTATGACAAAATCAATTATGATCATTTTACTGAAGAGAGGGAAAGTTATTATTTTTTTCTGCGCTCTAACTTTTTTTAAATTGTAATTTTTAACAAAAGTATACAGAAACTTGGATTTCCAATTCATTCACTGTTACACATTTTCCTTCCTAGCCTCCATCCCGTTCACTTTTCTCTTTAAAAAATTCATTCATTGTTGCACAATTTCCCCTCCTCCCCCAGTCCACTCTGTTATAAACCTCCTATTCTGGATTGCTGTCACGCAAAAGAGTCTTTTAAAAATTGGAATGAGTAGGGTGTCAAAATCACAGGGCCCAACCAAATGGTAAGTTAAAAAAGAAGTAGGAAAAAATTTTTGGATTTTATTTAGTACTGACATACAAAAATGCCAGAGCAAGGGAGGAGCTCCCAATTAATTAAGAGTGAAGAGTAGCCAACTAGTAACCCTGTAGATTCTATATTCTAGAAATAGAAAGGACTCGAAGATAAGGAGTTGAGGTGGAAAACCAAATTCATGCAAAGGACATTTTGGGGAAGCAAAAGCAAGAGAAATGAGGAAAAGGGGCAAGAACAAAGAAATCAGTCCCTTGGAGAGACAACATGCCTGGTAAAGATCTTCAACCAAATGGACACAGTGGCTGCAAACAATGGGCTTAAGCAATAGCAGCAATTGTGAGGAAGGTGTAGGATCAGGCAGTATTTCAACAACTCAAAATCAGACAAAAAACCATAAAGAAAAGGAGATGTGGTGGCACTGTGGTCACAGCACCAGTCATTCCACAGGAGAAAGATGAAACAACCCCAAAAACTCTGTGAAACAGTTCTACTCTGTCCTAAACGGCTGTTTTGAGTCATATGCAAGTTGATGACAGTGATTTTGGATTTGGTTCAAAATAATGGCATATTTAGGACACTACACAGGATCGAAAGGAACTGGCAGACACAGAAGAATTTAATAAACAACATATGAGCAAGAGCCTATGGTGATGAAAGAAGTTCAGGGTGCTTTGAAGGAAATGGCAAAAAATAAGGCCCCAGGAATAGATGGTATACCAATTGACATATTTCAGCTAACAGATGCAGCCCAGGACATGCTCACCAAGTTGTGCCAAGAAATCTGGAGAACAACCACTTGGCCAACTGACTGAAAGGGATCTATATTTGTTCCCATACCAAAGAAAGGTGACCCAACAGAGTGTGGAAACTATAGAACAATCTCACTGATTTCACATGCAAGATTCTACTGAAGATTATCCAAAAACGACTGGAACAGCACATCAGCAGAGAACTGCCAGAAGTCCAGGCTGGGTTTAGAAGGGGCCATGGTACTAGGGATATTGTAGCTGATGTTAGATGGATCTTAGCTGAAAGCAGGGAATACAAGAGGAATGTATATCTGTGCTTCATTGACTATGCAAAGGCATTTGACTGTGTGAATGCTAACAAACTGTGGCGGCCTCTGAGAAGAATGGGAATCCCAGAACACTTGATTGTTCTAATGCGAAACCTATACTTGGACCAGGAGGCAGTCCTCAGAACAGAGCAAGGGAACACTACATGGTTCAAAATTGGGTAGGGTGTATAGCAGGGATGTGTCCTGTCTTCATACCTTTTCAACCTGTATGCAGAACAAATTATCTGGGAAGCTGGGCTCTATGAGGAGAAATGTGGGGTCAAGATTGGTGGAAGATCTATCAACAATGTGCGTTATGCAGATGACACAACACTGCTTGCTGAAACTGAAGAGGACCTGAAGCACTTGCTGCAGAGGGTCAAGGACTGCAGCCTCCAATACGGATTGAGGCTCGATGTCAAGAAGACAAAGATTGGGGAGCTCTGGTGGCCTAGTGGCAAGAAACTGCACTGCAATCCCAGAGGAACACGGTTCGAATCCACCAGACGCTCTGCCGGAGAAGGAGGCGCAATATCCTCCTGTACCAGTCAGATCTGATTTGATGGTACACGTACACAAAATTAAAAAAAAAACAAAACAACAAAAAAAAAGAAGACAAAGATTCTCACCACTGGGCCAACTGGCAGCATCAGGATGGATGGTGAAGAGATTGAGATTGTACACAGTGTTAGTTCGCTTGGCTCCACAGTCAACTCTCTTGGCACCTTAGCCAGGAAATTAAAAGGCGCCTTGCCATGGGAAAGTCTGCTGTTAGGGACCTCTCCAAAGTACTGAATAGCTATGGTGTCTCTCTGGAGACTAAGGTGCATCTAAAACAGGCCATGGTCTTTGCAATCACTTGTTATGCATCAGAGAGTTGGACAATGACCAAGGAGGATAGGAGAACTGATACCTTTGAGCTGTGGTGCTGGAGAAGAGTATTGAGGTACCATGGACTGCTAGGTAAACAAATAGATTCATATTGGAAAGGGTTAAACCAGATGGCTCCTTGGAGGCAAGGATTCTGAGGCTCCGTCTAACATACTTTGGACATGTTATGAGGAGAGACCGGTCCTTGGAGAAGGACCTCATGCTTGGGAGGGTGCAGGGACAGCACAGGAGGGGAAGGCCCTCTATGAGGTGGAATGATTCAGTGACCGGGGTAATTGGGATGGGAGTGTCAGAGACAGTGCAACTGGCACAGGACAGAGCAGAGTTTAGGGCTGTTGTACACAGGGTCGCTATGAGTCGCAGGCGACTCGACAGCACGTAACAACAACAACATAGGATCTGCCACTTTGCTTAGTGCTTTATGTCAGGTCAACATATGCAAGCAAGACTCAGTATGATGAAAGAGGCAAAGCAAATGTGTCAGTGAATCAAAGCAGATTAGATGGACAGTGGAGGTTGCTATGCTCAATACTGTGGCCCTAGTGTAGCATTTAGAGAAAAATAGGCAGCCTCCTTTTGTTAAGGTTTATAGCTCTGGAAAGCCACTGGAGGGCTGTATGAATCTGAATAGACTTGATGGTAGTGAAGATAACATGTCCCAAGCCTTTTTAAAGAGTGTTTCTTATTGTTGTTATGTGCCACTGAGTCGCTTGCGACTCATAGTGACCGTATTTACAAAAGCCTTAAACCCTGCCCTATCCTGTGCCAACCGCACTGTTTGACACACATACTCCCATTACCCCAATCATCGAATCGATCCATCTCACCGAGGGTCTTCCTCTCGTGCTCAATCCCTCCACTCTCCCAAAAATTATGGCCCTCTCTAAGGACCAGTCCCTCCTTGCAACCTGCCCAAAGTATGTCAGATAAAGATTCAGAATCCTTGCCTTCAAGGAGTAGCCTCTCCAGAACAAACCTGTTCGTTCTCCTAGTAGTCCATGGTACATTCAACACTATTCTCCAGCATCACAGCTCAAAGGCATCAATTCTCTTTCTATCATCCCTAATCACTGTCCAGCTCTCCAACACAAAGCATGCAATTTTGAAAACTATGGCCCAGATCAGGCGCACCTTAGTGTCCAGCCTTACGTCGTTGCTCCTCAGTACTCCTGAGAGGTCCCTCACAGCTGACTTTCCCAATTACTTTCCTCTTGATTTCCTGGCTGCTGGTACCAAGAGTGTTGACTGTGGAGCCAAGTAAACTAAAACTATTAACTATCTCAATCTCTTCACCATCCATAATGATGTTGACAATTGGCCCAATGGTGAGCATCTTTTTTTCTTGATGTTGAGCTTCATGCTTAAACAAACAAAATACAGAGGAGACCAGAGTGTACAGGTAAGTTGTTACTGCTCCTCTATCATAGGAGGACTTTTTCTCACCAGAATACTTTTCAGGGAAACACCAGAGAAATCCTCATCAATGTCATCAGCCAGAAGCTGCCTTTAAGCCAGCAGGATAGAGCTGGCTGGGTTATTAATGGCTTTCCCAGTGGCTAAACTCTGTGCATCTCTGATTAACTCTCAGAGGGGCATTTGGGAAGGGGAGGGGGAAATCAGTGAAGTTTCAAGGAAAAAACACCTTTCAAATAATCAAGCATCCAAGAAAAGTGCCGAATTTAACAAGATGCATTTCCAGGACAAGGGAAAAACACAGAAGCAACTCTTTTGTTAAACACCCAAGATTAACTGTCTGAGAGGCTATAATTTAAAGGAATGAAAAATACACCTACAGACTGCTGTCTGAGTCCTGACCAGACATCAGGTTGTCACTGCTCCTCAGCTGACAAACGGCTCTGACTCGTCCTTTATAAATGAAGCTCTTGCCTCAAGAAGCTCAAAAGGCCATTGTCCTCTTGACAGCTGAATATAGTTGACTGTTGAAAACGAGACTATTTAAAAAAAATACTGAATTCCTTGTGCTTCTATCTTTCTACTCAATCTCCAGATAGCATGTCTAGTTGGTATTCTAGTTCCTGGATGTATAATAACCTTGTCCATTTCTGAGTAAGAACCCTTCCTTACTAAAGAGCTGTTAGTTGGTTTGAAGCCCCAGACTCCTCTTCCTGAAACTGTTTACATACTTAGGGGCTTAGATTTCTAAGAAAATCTAAGGAAAGGATACTCAGGTGGAAATCATCCATAAGGGAATACTTAACAGCATTAAGAGAGAATTCTGGTGGCTTAGTGGTAACAAGTTGCTCTATGAACCCAAAAGATTTTAATCAACTGGGTTTGAATCAACTAGCTGCTCCACAGAATAAAGATGGGCATGTGCTTGACTGCCTCTAAAAATTCTCTGTAGGACCCAGAAAGGGTTAATTTTGACTTGACAGCACACAACAACAATAGCTTAAGTGGGGGAGCTCTCATGGCCTAATGTGTAGGGGCTGCACTGCTAACCTAAAGGCAGTGTCTCTCTGGTGGTTTAAATCTACCAGCAGCTCTGCCAAGAGAAAAGACAGGTAATCTTCATGTGATTTACAGCCTCAGAAAACCTGCCGGAGGGTCAGCTATGAGTCTGTTCTCACTCAATGGCAATAAATTGGAGATCCAATAGCATAAGAATGGCAGAGAGCCTTAATTTTCATTCAGGGAGTAGTAATATAAGCGATGGTTATATACATAATTATCATTTACAAGTTCCTCTCCTTTAATCTACCTTTTAATTTGATCTGCATACATTAAACAAGTCCATACTTCTACTGTACATTTCCCCTCCAGATGGTTTAATTCTTTCTGTGTCATCCCACTTTCAGCCCAATTTCTTTCATCCAATTTCTTTCTGTTCTCTATTTCCCAAAACAAAGCCCATAGGTATTCATATGTATTTTATCTGCCTAGTAAAAGTATTAATTCTAGTGTTGCCAAGCAATATTATATTTCTAAGCAACAGACTAAAAATATTTGGAAAAGTATTAAAATTTTGATGGTGGTTGTTGTTAGGGGCCATCGAGTTGAGTACAATTCATAACAACCACATGAAAGCAGATCTGAATCCTGTTCTATCCATATTACAAATATATTCAGGCTTACTGAATTATGGCATTGGTGAAGAATACTGGATATATAACAGACTACCAGGAGAATTAATCAATCCATCTTGGAAGAAGTACATCCAAAATGCTACTTAAGTGAGACTAGTGAGACTTAGTATTTTAGATATGAAATCAACAAGGGAGTAGTCCTTGGAGTAGAACATCAGGCTTAGTAGAGAATAACATGGACTGGCCTATTGGTTCCAACAAACATTTGTGAAGACATTGTGCAGGACCACTATGAGTCAGAACCAACCCGACAGCACCTACCAACCCCACAGGTGACCAAACACACAGTCTCCTCACTTTTCTGAGACATTCCTATCATTCTACTTCTGTTAAGCATAAGCAAATTCATATTCCAAGGGAGTTGACTCCAATAAAGAAACAAGAATTTGAGACCTAGAATAAACACCAGAGACTAATATCATTTTACAAAATGATGACTAGAGAGGTAAAGTGATTAGCCCCAAATCAAAGTCTAAGATAAGACTAGAACTGAGGGCTCATCTCTAAAAACAAGAGGGAGGGGTCTGGATACAACAATGATTGAGCGGTCTCAGTTCCTAAGTGCCGTTCTAGGAGTCACTGGCTAATATATTTGTTGTTGTCGAGTCACCTGTGACTCATAGCAACCCTATATACAACAGTTCGAAACCCTACTTTATCCCTTGCCAATCTCACTGTTTCTGACAACCCCCCATTACCCCAGTCACTGAATCAATCCATCTCATCAAGGGTCTTCCTCTCCTGTGCTGTCCCCTGCCCCCCAAGCATGATGTCCCTCCCTAAGGACTGATCTCTCCTTGCAACATGTGCAACCTATGTCAGACGAAGCTTCAGAATCCATGCTTCCAAGGAGGAGCCTGGCTGGCTTCACCTTCTCCAGGACGAACTTGTTTGTTTTCCTAGCTGTCCATGGTATATTCAAAATTCATCTCCAGCACCACAGCTCAAAGGCATCCTTCTATCATCCCTCGTTATTGTCCAGCTCTCTGATGCATAGCAAGTAACTGCATGGCCTGTATCAGGTGTGCCAAAGTCTCCAGACTGACATCGTTGCTCTTCAGTACTTTGGCGAGGTCTCTGACATTACCTTCCCAATGCAATTTGTCTTTTAATTTCCTGGCTGCTGGTACTAAGAGTGTTGAATGTAGAGCCAAGGAAACTGATGCTGTCAACAATCTCAATCTCTTCATCATCTATCATGATGCTGCCAATTGGCCCAGTGGTGAGAATCTTTGTTTTCTTCATGTTGAGCTTCAGTCCACATTGAAAGCTGCTGTCTTTGACCTTCTGCAGCAAGTGCTTCAGATTGTCCTCAGTTTCAGCAAGCAGGGTTGTGTCATCGGTATAATGCAGATTGTTGATAAGTTGACCTCTAATTCTGATGCCGCACTTCTCCTCATAGAGCCCAGCCTCCCGGATTTTCTGCACATCAACAGAGAACTGCATGAAGTGCAGGCTGGATTTAGAAGAGGCCCTGGCACTAGGGATATTATAGCTAATGTCAGATGGATCTTGGCTAAAAGCAGAGCATACCAGAGGAATGTCTGTGTTTCATTGACTATGCAAAGGCATCTGACTGTGTGGATGGCAACAAACTGTGGCTGACTATGAGAAGAATGGGAATCCCAGAACACTTGACTGTGCTTATATGAAACCTATACTTGGACCAGGAGGTAGCTGTCAGAACAGAACAAGGAAACACTGCATGGTTCAAAATTCACAAGGGTGTGAGTCAAGAATGTGTCCTATCTCCGTATCTTTTCAATCTAATATGCTAGCATAGAGACAGGTCTAGGAAAAGAAAAATTTGAGCAATATTTTATCTGAAGAAGTAGGAAATAAGATGGCTGAGCTTTTAGCTTTTAATCCTAATTCCATTAGGGTTATTTACAAATCAGCTCTATTCTTAGAAATTCTAAGGTCTCTTAGACCTAAAAACACTCTGGTGGCTTAATGGCAAGGAATTACACTATTAAGGCAAATAAGGTGGTTTGAACCTATCAGCTGCTCCATAGGAGAAAGATGGGTAATCTCCTCCCATGTGATTTACTGCTTCTGAAAATGTGCTGGAAGTTCAGCTATGGGTTGGTTTCAACTAGACAATACAAAATTACAAACACAACTTATATCTAATACCTAAAATTCTGTCCTCAGAACTCGACATCCACTTCTACCTAACTCTTTTTCCTGTATCAATATACTGGCTACTTTAGTTCACCTAAATCGATACTATTAATTAACTGCCTAAAATACTGGACAAATTATGGCTGCACCCCACTCCCCTGACAAAAAAGTCAAGTCCAAACATCTCAATCAGGCATTCCAAACAGTTCAGATTTCTTTGTACTCTTCCCCCTTAGGCAAACATGATTCAGATGCCATCAATAGACCATGTAAATCCCCAAGAATTCAGATGACAATAGCCACCTTTCCTTTCATGGTCACAAGTTACATATTTATTATTATAGACATGGAAACTCCAGGCACAAAAGAGAGCAGCAGCAAGTACTACCAAGGGCTTGGTGAGAATCTGAAGTAAACAAATATGTTTTACAAAGTTATCAGAGTCCATGTACAGGCAAATGATAAAGATAGAACAGTATTATCTGATTCCTAACTACAAGAATTTTTAAAAATCCCTTTCAAAAGCACAAAGAACTTCAGATTACGAATGAAGGGTGAACAACCTTCCCAACTTATGTCACAGAAGGCCAGAACTCTCTTCAGCTACACCAGAAACCAAGACTCAAAAATCTTCATTGCTGTCAAGTTGGAAACAATTCCTAACTGACCCTCCCGCAGGTTATTTGGAGGGTACAGACTGCATGGGTAAAACTTCCCATCTTTTTCCTGCGAAGTCATTGGTGGATCTGCATTGCCAGAGAGGTACCATCCAGGAGATGCACTTCCTGCATGAGACACCGTCTGAACATGTGTATGTGGTAATTCTAGAACACATCATTCTAAATCATGGAATCAGAACACATCTCTAGCCCACAGAAACGAATGTTATAAAATTTACAGCAAAACCCTTTGAATATTTTGGTCACAACATGGACTTCTGGATAAAGGGAATTAAAATACAGCCAAGTAAATTTGAAGCATTAATAAAAAAGAAATGGATGCGCACCCATGTTTCTCGCAGCTTTATTTTTTTATAGCAAGGAGCTGGAAACAACCTAAGTGCCCATCAACAAATGAATGGATAGAGAAGCTATGGTATATTCACACAATGGAATACTACACTGCATTGAAATACAGGGAACTCATGAAATATTATTCAAAATGGGTGACCCTGGAGGACAGTATGCTGAGTGAAGTATCTCAGTCACAAAGGGACAAATACTGCATGGTGCCACTGTTATAAAACAGGACAGACATCGGGGTTGGGGGGAGACTGAGAACGATGGGTTCAATACTGTATACTGCATTGAAACAGATGAGGGTGAAAACTGTTTAAAAGGGATTTATGTCTAGGTATTTTTGTCATGACAGGAATCCAGAGCAAAGGCTGCACAGTGGAGTGGACCTGGGGGGAGGGATTGCAAAACAATGAAATAATTTTTCTTTTACTTTTAAGAGGGGAGTGTACTGAGGGGGGGAGGGTTGGGAGGGGAGAAAAGTGAAACAATGAATGAATAGAAATCCAAAGTCTCTGTAAATTTTCATTGAAATTACTAATAAAAAAAAAGAAAAAAGGAAAAAGAAATGGAATAGAACTAAAGAATAATCCTAAACAACTAGAATTCTCACTGCGCTATTTTCTCCAGGCAGAAAACAAAAGTACAGACCAGTATCACAACTGTTCATGAGAAATTTGCTTTCTTCTGTGCAACCTGAAGATAACTCAGGTTATATACTCAGCTGGTATAAATAGTGAAGATATTTGTGGTTGATTTAGCCTGCAGCTTTTCCAGTACCTATTAGCAAGGATTTTTCCCAGGATATCCTGCCTGAAAAGGCAAAAATCCAACCCAAACTACTGCTATCAAGTTGATAACAACTCATGTGACCCTCTGTTAGATTTTCAAAGAGCAAAGATATCAGTTTGAAGACCAAGGTACACCTGATCCAAACTATACTTTTTTTTTGCTATAAAGCTGAAAGTTAGACAATAAAGAGGAAAAAAGAACTGATGCCTTTGAGTTGTAGTGTTGGAAAAGAGTATGTTTTGTAAAAGACACAGCCTAAAAGCAATAATAAGTGAACTTAGTAAGGTACAGTACACATAAATCATGTGTATATGACACTAGATTTTCACATGGACCAATTCCTCAAAAAAGCAAAATTAACTCAACAAGAAATAGATAATGTGAATTAAGAAACACAATTAAAAAAACAAGGCACAGCCTTGATCCTTGGAGGCATAGATAGTGAAACTTCATCTCACTTTTGTGCATGTTATTAGGATGGGCCAGTCTTTGGAAAAGGACATTATGCCTGGAAAGGTGGAGAGGGTCAGCAAAGGAGGTGAAGATCCTCAACAACATGGAATGAGAGTGACTATAATGGTGGGCCTGAGTATCTCAAAGTTAACGAGGATGGCATAGGATAGGGCAGGATTCAGATCTATCATCAATTCACAGGGTTACTGTGAGTCGTAGTTGACTCTAGGCTCTAAACAACAAATATTAACAAGAACAGCTTTCTATTATGGAATGGCAAGTGGATTCGAACTTTTAACCCTTAAGTTAGCAGTCCAACACACTGTTACCAACAGGGGTTCCCGAAGGCAAAGTAGCAAGAATCTCTTCCAGTGAGGCAGGAAGGGCAGGATAAGCTGGGGATGATTCTGGGATTGTAATTATATTTAGAATACCTAATAAAAATAGAGAAGGGCAAATGGAACAATGGCTCACAAAGGAGCACACGGTCCTTTTTACTTCTACTGTAAGCCTTAACTTCTGGGACACAGCTCTTAACCTGGGTTTTTTATGTCTTTCCAGAGGGATTGTGAAAATGAAAATAGGAGTTCTCCTATGTTTATTCACCACTGACATTCTAACAGGTGGCCAGGGCTTGAAAGCAGGCAGACAGCAATGTCAGGGGCAGACACACCTTTTCCCTACTTGTGAACATCTTTATGCAAAGACAGCTGCTGAGAGCTCCAGGAGAGACTCGCCGACAGCAGGTTTCTCAATGTCCTGTTTCTGCATTTTGATAAACACAGGGACCCTGCAGTCTCAATTCTCACAGCAGAGAAGATGAATGGCAGGAGAAGTCTGCCTAGGAAGATGATCATTAATCCAAACTACAAAAGAAAGAAAATTTAACCTGATGCTAACTGATCTCCAAAGCCATCTTCCCAAAAATTAAATCTTCTTAGTCTTGTTCTATAGCAAACTTATGGAAGGGCTCAAATATGGCTGTACATCATTTTTAAAGGTTTCAAAATAGGCAGGACAATAAAAGTCAAGACTCCAAATATCTTTCTCTTATCTATGTTTGTGACTTGGCCAGTCTCAGCCTCCTCTTCTAGAAAAATCATAATGAAGACATTAGCTAACTCATTGGGTTACTGAGAAGATTAATAAAATTAAAGATGAATATACAGTCTCTGGGTTACAAGCAGCAAGACTTACGTACAACCTGTAATTATGAACCAACCTCATAAAACTTATTGTATTAAAAAGTACAAGTACAAATATTGGTTTGTAATAACAAATAGAGCATCAAAGCATAATTGTTATTACTGTATTATTGTTGTTGTTATGTGTCATCGAATCTCCTACAACTTAGTCACCCTTTGCAAATAGTTCTGAACCCCGCCCTGTCCTGAGTCAATCTCACCGACTCTGAAACACCTATCCCCATTACCCCAGACTCCAGTTACTTTGTCAATCTATCTCATACTTCCCCTACTGTGATGTCTCTCCACACTTCTAAGCCTGATGTCCTTCTCCAAAGACTGATCCCTCTTGCCCACATGGTCAAAATACATGAGATTAGACTACAGTTGTTTTGGGTTTTTTTTTTAAATAACATGTATCTGGAAATTTCTCTTTAATTTTTTTTTAATGTATGGCCTAGTGAGTAGGGAGTTATGTTGCCAACCCAAAGGCAGTTGCTCCACGGGTTAAGGATGAGCAATCTTCTCCTATGCTATTTTACAGCCTATGAAAAACCACTGAAGGGTAACCGAAGTCAGTTCTACCTAGATGACACACAACAACAGCAAGGTATAGTATATACTAAGACAAATATGTCACTGACAGATTTGACGGATACTAGATATAAACTCTATATACCTAACAGTTTCAACTTACACTCAAATTTGACTTTATGACAACTTCAGGTATGAAACTCAAAATCTGGGCAATCCCTGTTTTTATAATACAGAAAAATATATCCTAGAAATAAAGGAATGTACTTATGTATATGAATATATTTATATGTATTAAATAGATAAAAGTTCTATTCACTATAAACACACATGTTGTTGTTGTTGTGTACCATCAAGTCAGAAACGACCACCCTTCAACGGGTTTTTAGAGACACTTAATCATACAGGAGGAGACTGCCCATCCTTCTCCTGGAGAGCAGCTGGAGGATTCAAACCACATGATAAACAAACAGACATAAGAAAATATTAGTATGTCAAATACTTTTCATTCAACAGATGATGGAAAAAACCCCAAAAAGATGGGATCTGGGTAATGGGGTTATCTGGATAGAAACAGCAAGAGAACAGCAGAGAAATCTTTAAGCTGGCAAATGAGGAAGAGGGTGAAGGAAATTAAAATGGGACAGCAAACGCAGGGACCTATGTGCTGTGATAGGGAGAAAGCTCAATAGAAAAATCACTTTTCTTAACAGCACCCTACTGGGAATGTTAGGAAGTGCTGGTGGCCGAGTGGTAGGAAATTATGCTGTTAATCTAAAGCACGTGGTTTGAATCTACCAGCTGCTCCACAAGAGAAAGAACGACAATCCCCTCCTGTGTGATTTACTGCTTTTGAAACGTGCTAGAGAGTCGAGTCAGCTATGAGTTGGTTCTGACTCGATGAGACAGAATTACAACATTAGGAATATTACAGGTTGTATATTAAACTACCTGGTTCATTGTATACCTGAAAGGACGGTGTTTTTTTTTTTAAAAAAATCATATTTGGCAAAGTAAAGGGCCAGTGAAAGAGCAGAAGACCTAAAGAAGATGGATTGACCCAGTAACTGCAACAGTAGGCTTGAGTACGGTGGAGATAAGGAGGTTCAGGATAGGGCAAGGTTTTGGTCTGTTGTTCATAGGGTGCCCATGAGTAGTAGATGACTGGATGGCACATGATGACAACAACAGAAACCTCTTTTGTTCCACTTAGACAGCTAAGGAAAAGGACTACTCTTATTGTTGCATCTCCATCAAGTCAGCTATTAACTCAAGGGAAACCCATGTATAACAGAATAAAATGCTGTGCCGTCCCATAATTGGTTGTAGATAGTACTGCTGTCATTTACCGGGTTCTCAATGGTTGATATTTAGAAGTAAATTCTTCCTAATTAATTTAATGTGGAGGCTACACTGAAATCTGCTCAGCATCACAGCAACATTCAAGGCCCTGCTGGTCAAACAGTGGTAATGCACAAGAGGTGCACTGACAGACACTGAACCACACTTCCACATGGAAGATGAGAATTCTCACATAAATTAAAACGGGTTGGTATTTTTCTCATTTCTTACTACCTTCTTATTCAGACAACCTAGAAATTAAGAGCACAGGAGCAAATACAAGCAACACTCAGTTTACAGTGGGGTGATAGGCAGGGAAGGAGACAGAGAATGCACATATAGTTAAGTTTCTATCAACTAGCCACCAATATCCTACATTAAAATACCTAGACTGCTAATATTAGGTGACTAACACACACCTGCTACTAAAAACAAGATTACGGCTTGCAACAGCCAAAAAAAAAAAGGACAAATACGCAGGAGAGGTGTTGTGGGAAGGGCATTCAAGAAATCAACCCATCCCTGCTCATCAGGAAGTAATACAAGACCCCCAGAAAAAAAAACAAGGTTGTCAGTGCACCAAAGGTGAATAAGAAAATGTAAAGTCAGGTCATGTTGAAGCCGGGGGGGGGGGGGGGGGGGCGAGAGCACAGGTGGGCTGTGGGGAGCACAGGGAGGAGGCAGTCTGACACAGGAAAATCGAGGGGGAAGGAAGGGAAGGGGAAAGAGAGGAGGTGGTAGCAGAAGAAAAGGAAGGTAAGACTAGAACAGAACATTTTAAACTAACCCAGAACTCCATTGTGAAGGACAAGTCACGAGGCAAGACACAGCTCAAAGGCAAGAGCCCCATATTTCACCACTGCAAAGAGTTAACACAGCCTCGCTAGCTTACATGAAAAGAGGGCTAAGCAGGCCATAGCACTGACCTCCAGGACACCAAAGCGTCACTGAAAGAAAGTCACTCAGGCTTTCCAGCAGTGGCACCATCTCAGCAGCCTCAGCATATACGTTTAAATGGCCTCAATGCTGAACAGACCCCAGGGTTGGAAAAATAATCATACCTACAGGCAAAGATATTTTGCTATAGATGTCTGCTCAGCTACGACACGGAGAATCAGTATTCCCCTCACCGCCAGCACAAGCCCTCACCTCTTCCCAGAAGGGACAGGGAAGATGCAGGTTAAAGAGTCCTGAGTAGCTGAGCATGAATCCCGTAGTTGGTGACAGAGGGTCACCACCTCTGTTCTCTGGGCCACACTGTGTCAGGACACTCCATATTTCTTACTCAGACAAATAAACTTCCCATTTAGTCTTCTTCTAGCTTCCAACTGTGCTACTGCTAGCGTGTTTACCATAGCATCAAAAAGGCAAACTGGTACAAAGGCTGTTCCCACCTCCTTAATCCTCTCTGTCAAATAGATTTCTCCAGCAATCATAAAGCTTTATTGCAAGATGGCTCCTGAGCTTTCCATTCATCTCAAAAAAGAGGAAGAGGTCTGAAAAGAGGCAAGAACTCTTTAAGTTCCCAGATCTGACTGAACTGGGGGATAAGAAGGGGGGGGGGAGAAAATGACTGACAGGCTGCATTATTTCATACCGCTAGCAAAAAAGGTGAGAGAAAAATACCACTTAACAACACTTCTGTCTTGTTTTTCATGTTGAGAATATTAAAATATAGGAAGATAAACAAGAAAAAAGTGTCCAATTTGAAATAAGTAAGGAAAGGTCAGGAGCAGAATAGGTCAGGATAGCGAATGCAAAGCCCAGCAGGAAGGATTGAAGAGAAAAAATTCTGGAGCCTGGAGCTGACCTGTGGCCTAGCTAACACTTTCTCACTCCCACTAACCATTCAAAAAGCTCATTTAAAGCAAAGAGTTCTCAACTCACCACATAAACAGGGAACTTTCAAAGGCTTCTTGTTTACTAGCTGTAGAAAATTTTAAGCAAGGGATCTACTGCTGTCCACAAGTTTGCTGCAACTCTAATTCTGAAGATCAGAACTGCTCACAGGGTTTTTGAGGCAAAATCTGTATGGAAGTAGATGTCCAGATGTTTTCTCCTACTCTACAGCTGTTGAGTTCAAACCTCAGACCTTTAGTTAGTTGTGTATAGCACTTAACCATTGCACCATCACGAAGATACCTTCAAGTAAGGGAAAAGGACCTTAGAAAAGCAGACTGATCAACCAAGACAGAAAATACTCATCTCCATACCAATTCTGCTTATGAAAATAATCACCAACCCTATTGGCTATCAGATGTCTGAATATAGCACATGAGAACCATATCCATAGTTAATGCACATGCAAAGAGACAGAAAAATGTTGCCCAAGAGCAGCAGCCATCTTTTTTGATTCTGGCCTGGTGCCCAATGGATATCTCTACCCACAGGCTCCAGTGAATCAATAATGCAGCTGTCAGAGGTGGGAGTACCCTGGGTAGTTTTCCCCTCTGTCCTTCATACTTTCTATTACTCATAAATAATAACGTAGGACTTTGAAGCTTCTGAACCAAAGTGGTTCAGACAGTAGCCAACTCAGAAGCACTCACAGCCTGGGAAAAGAGAAGAGAGTAAACTGGGTATATACTTACTCAAAGTCCTCAAACTCCAAGTCGGTTCCCTCTACTGATGGACCCTGGTTGTCTGAGGAAGAAGAGGAAGTGGAAGAACGGAGACGGTTCTGTTGGTAGCGCATAGAGCGCTGGCGAATACTGTCTCTTCGAGAAAGATACTGGATCATCCTCTGGGCGTAGTATGCAGCAGGAGATAATCTGAGAGAGACAGATGGACAAACACAAACTAGCACGAAGCAGGGAATTTGGTGGAGGACAGTAAATTGAGCTCTCGCATGACATCTCCCTGCTGAGACAAACTCCCGAGACATGAAAAATAAAGGGCATTTAACTCACTAGGAGGTTTGTACTGCAGAACATGCTTATCAGACTATCACCAATGTTTCTGTTCTAAGAGGAGGCAAATGAGCTGTTTAACCAGTCATCATCTGATCAAAAGCTGCCCCCTCCTGAGAAGACAATACTGGACCTTTCTTTATAGCTTCTAACAGAATGGCTCCACTTTAGCCTCTCAGGATGCTCTTTGTAAGATTCATAGCCTTTCTCACTCAACATCATTCTCAAATTTAAGAAATCAAAGGAGCTTCAGTCACCTAGAGATCACCTATTCTTTCATTTTATAGATGAGAAAACAGGCTAGAGATGGTAAAAGAAAGGCATCTACAGAGGTCATCTTCACAAATAATTTCTTACAGTTCCAACAAATATACATAGTTCCAGATATCTCCTTAAAATGATCTCTTACTAATAATTCACAATATTTGTAACATGAGATATATAGCATGAAAATAAATATATACTATGGAGAACAGAAGCCCTAACAAAGGGATGTTTCTATTTCTTACAGAGTATCCAAGACTCCATATAGTACTGAGCAGTATAGAAGTAATTCATTTTTCTTCTATCCTTAGCTGTTCTAAGTAAACAGTCTGAACCTTTATGTTCCAGATATGAATTTAGTATCTTTATATTCTACAACTTCTAGTGTTCCATACAATTTCCTTTATTCCTTTTTCTCAAGTGTGTCCTCCATCTTTCACAACACTCTGTGTGATTTGAGACTGTAAATAGAGAAGGTGAAAGGAAAACAGTAAAGACAAATGTTGTATGTGATATTATCAAGTGGAGTACTAAGGCATCTCAAGACTGAAAACCTGCCTAAGGCACACACCCATTTCCACTGTAATTCTACTAGGAATTTTATTCTACAGAAACACACAAGGTTACAAAGACAGATGTAGGAGGAAGTTCATTTGCAACATTGTTATCAAGAGAAACACTGGGAAACAACCCAAATGCCCATCATTAAATAAATTGTAGCCATACAAAGAATCACTAAGTAACTATTAAAAAGAATAATATGTCTCTATCTTTTGAAAAGACCTAAAAAATACACTGGGGGGGTGGTGGTGCTAAAAATAGTTATGTACACACCAACAGGTATATAAAAACATATTTCTATATTTATACACAAAACTAAAAGGAGACACAATAATTATAATGAAGGTTCTTGGGGAACTTTTTATTTCACGCACTTCTCTAATGTTTTAAATGTACAATGGAAAGTAATACCTGTCTCTTGCTACTGTAAAAAAAAATGGTTATTTAATTAAAAGGAAAACATCATTATTTAAATTCTATATGAAATATTTAGAAACATCTGGCAGTCTGTATTTTTTTCACATTCCTGGATAAATTTCTGCTGTTGCTACAGAAGCTGAGGTTGTATCTCAAATGCATGTCATCAGAAGTACTCTGTCCATCTGATCAATCATCAACTGGAATTCCCATGCAGGGTAGCTGACAATTTGCAATGCCTGTATTATGGAACAATATTTTGCACTTAGCACCACTAAATCCAAATTATCTTTGTATGCCATGTGGGCCTAAACGACATAGGTGACCAGGCCAAGATAATCAGTATGTAAGAAGTACTTCTTGAAAGCTTCAACTGGTAAAGTCCACTGCCTCCTTATTGCCATGCATTTTGTAAAGATGAATCACTGAATCACAAGTATTTTCTTTTCCTGTGTATCTTTTTCCTTTTAAATCTATAAAACATACATATCTTTCAGCAGAAATCAATGAACTATAGTTAAACTCTCAAGTTAATTAGACTATCTGGTAAAGAATTAACAGGAAAAAAATATCAAGAGGAAGTTTCATTCTAGGGGAACTGTTCTTAAAAAGTAACCGTAAGTCCACTCACTCCCTGACTGATAGGCAGCCTATCCTAACTAATGCAAAAATTTGGTAAAAGAGTTAGAAATAATTACTTTGCTACTACTAAAACATATTTTTTGCAAAATTTTACAAATTTCTGTTCTTAAAAAAAACAATAGTTTAATTTCACTGGCAGACAAGGATTCATTAGGCAACAAAATTGCACAACTGAAAACCCAAACCAAAACCCTCCGGACACATTATGAAAGACAAACATATTCTAGTCTCATCCCTTTAGGATACCAGAGAGGAGAAAAGAATCTGAATACAGGAGAGAAATCCCAGATTTTGACATATGGCATAATATGATGAATTCTAAGAGGAAAAAGAAATTAAACATGGGCAATCTCCACTTGTGTAATTAACTGCCTATGAAAGCCCACAGGAGGGTCAGCTATGGGTCGGGTCAGTTCACATTTGATGGTACATAACAACAATAATGAAGTAACATTCATCTTCATCTTCCTACTGCAGACAATCCAAAGTGTCCCTGAAATTCTCAAATGTTTTTTTAAAAAAAATCCTTATGCTTTCTTTTTTTTTTTCCTTATGCTTTCTTAAAAAAAAGAACACATTCCTCTTCAAAATACCTATCTGTGTTCAAAGGGAAAATGTAAAATTACCAACACCATAAAGCATGATACTTTCTGTGATAAGGAATGCAGAATAGGTATAACAGATTTATTATAATAGAGAAGGGGAAACTAACAAACAACCTTAGTCTTCATGAATCACTATTGATTTCTGTCAGATTAAAAATCCAACTGTGGCTCTCAAAGAAACAGTCTTATAGCAAGAAGTTCTCTATCTCAGCATTTCAAAGTATTTCACTCAACCAAAAATATATTCTCTCACTGATGAGTTATAATCAGACCAAATTAGAAACTGACATGGACTCCTTGCTTCAGTTATCATGTATACTTTCTACCTGTTTTTAAGTGTTTGATCTTTCTTTTTTTTCTTTTTGTAAAGTCCTTGGTCTTTTAAGCTCCCTGATTCTTGAGTTCTCCATCTGAAGGGGATAGCTAAGAACACAGTGGGGATCTTCCTCTCCTTTTCTGCAAGGCATGCTGGAAGGTTTGGCTCTGCTCCTTTCCCTTTTCTTTCCAGTGGTCCTTTCCCCATTTTTCTTCATCTTTATTTTTTTCACTTTAACTCTTTTGCATAATTCACCTTTCACTAGTTATGCCTCTATTACCTTAATAAACTTTTTTCACTTGTCTTGATAAAAAAAGAACAAAAAACCAACCCCAGAAGAACACAATGGAGACATTTCCTAATACTACAGATAGAAAGCATAGTATCCGAACATAAGTGCAGCAGCAATAAACAAATTTCATACTCCTAGTGAGTCTAAAATATCTGCAGAGTTCATTTCATTCTAGCTTATCTATACTAGTAACATACTAACTTGCTAGCCCCATCACTGTAAATGCCCCCCCCCTTTTTGGACAGAGGCTCACAATGAACTCTAGTTTTAAATGAAGTACAGGCTACTCCCTTTTTTAGGTCACTAATAGTAAATACAGCTCTGACAACTCCCAGGGACTGCTCTCTACAGGAAAACATATTCTGTACCAACTGAACACCCTATGCTTGGTCAGTTACCATGATCAGTATGGGCTCTGACTTCTGCTGAATTTCTTTTCTCTCTCTTCAAGAACTTTTCACTCAAATGTGTATAGTAAATGCTTTAATAAAGTGATAACTGCTTTGATTAGGCCATCTTTCTCCAGCCATCTCTCTTCCTTCAGGTAATTTCCCCAAATTCAACAACTGGATAAGTTTAACTGCTGCCTTTTCATTGTCTAAACGTCCTCTCAAATGACAGCACACCAATCTTTTTTATTTGTCCATAACTTCTCTAAAAATAAAAACCTGTTTCCTTCTCACCTCTCTTCTCTAGTCCCCCATGTGCAGAAAAGTGCCTTAAAAGACAAGGGCTCACTTATAATCGTCTATCACCAGAGGTTCTATTCACTTACCTGTAACAATTCCCCATCACCTGAACCACCTGTCTCAAAACTGTAACTTAAAGAGTAACAGAGCACCAGGACCAGAGAGGCAAGGGGGCTACCAACAGCATGGCAACCCAAGGGCCGCCCCTCCCCCCACCTAATGCCACTTCTCACTTGGCCTTACCTCGCTGGGTCTGGGTATATTGGGTGCTCTCTGGATCCTGCTCCATCATAACGGGATAATGAAATGAGGGAAGACTCCAGCAGCCTCCTAGCAGAGATTAAAAAAATGGCAATAATCCCTGTCAATTACCAACTCAGAGGTCATTCATAAGGAAAAACAGGGGGAAAGATAAATAACTTCCCCCTTTATAGCAGGCTAACACCTGTTATGTAGGATCACACCCTTCCTATAAGCTAAGTACTGAGAGTCATAAATTAATGAAGAACTAGAGAGCGCCCATGCTGGATATGACCGCTGTGTTATGTTCACTACTGTCCAGTAAGAAATAAGTACTTCATACATGATCTACCCTCTATTTGCAGTACCTCCAGTGGATAAAAAGGAGGCTTGAGATCAGCGCAGGAAAGGAGAAATGAGGCGAACATAGAGATAATTACACAGTGCCAACATTTTTCTTGGTGCTCATTTCCTCTATGTCATCAATGACCCATGTGTCTCCTCAACTCATGCTACTCTGCCCATATCTTTTTCATGAAAAAAAAGAGACTCTTAAAACTGACAAAAATCCTTCATTATATAATCTGAATTCAACTCATCATATATGACACACTTTAAAAAAAGGCAATATACTAAGCCCTTCACATGTATTTCCTTTTTTAAAGCTTCATCATAACCTGGGGAGGTAAAAGTAGGTGTTTCTCTCCCTTTCTATTGTCTCTGAACAAGAACCAACTTGTAGCTGACCCCCTTTGGTGGGTTTTTCAGAGGCTATAAATCACACAGGAGAAAACTGTTGGTAGTAGACTTGATCTTTCTCCCACAGAGCAGTTGGTGGATTCGAATCACCTGCCTCTGTGTTGGCAGTTATTACTATACATATATCAGAACACTGCGCCCTGGAGAAGTATACAAAACACTCCAAAGGAAACAAAGCACACCTATTAAGCAACAGGACCAAGCCACCAATAAAAGTCTGTTTTAATTCCAAATGCTTCAAACCACTATGCTACGCAGCAGTACCCTTCAGGGTCCAGCAGGGTAATAAGTGTGTGTGGGGTGCCCACTGTGAATGATGGAGAGTGGCAAACAGGAAAGCTAGAGTCCCATCACTCAGCTCTAGCCACCTGTCCCCACGTTGGAATATGGGCTCAATAGTACTGGCACTGTGGTGCTTTAAAAGAAGCTAGAAGCTTAGAGTATGACACAAAATTTTCTGTTACATTTCTGCTAAAATGTTCTTTTTGCTTTTCTGTACAACAAAGGCCAGTTAAGACACCTGATAAAGGTGGCCCAGTGGCATTCAGTTCACCATATTATAACCCAGCTTAAAAGAGAAGCTCCCTACCACAGAATAAGTTTAAACGAAAAGGGCCAGAGGAAAAAAATGGCTGGTGTTATTCTCCAGTGGAATCTTGCCTGGTTTTCCTAGGAATAGGTCTCCAGCTCCCTGCCAGACTTTTCTTTAAAGCAGAGATGCAGGATAAGGGCAACAGCTACCAATCTTTCCCAATTGATTTAATTCAATTCACTGTTATTAAAACCAGCTGGCTTTAGGAATAGTCATGTGCCGTCACTTTATCCCAGCAACTGGCATTTCTCCACAGAGTCAAAGGAAGAGATACAGCAGACGCTCTATCAACATGGCTTGTGATCTTTCCTGCCCAGGACAACCAGCTGCTAAATGATGCTTTTTTATCTAGACAAGACCTATAAACCCTACCCTTAAGAATACCTGAAAGGGGAGGGGGGGGGGAATGTATACCAATGAAGGAGTTTATCTTTCAGGAGTTTATCTTTTGCCTTCCGAAGAGAGGAGTGAACTGGGGGAGGGGGAGTGTAGAGAAAAAAGTGCAACAATGAGTGAATGGAAATCCAAAATCTCTGTAAATGCTCATTAAAATTAATAAAATAATTTTTTTTAAGAAAAGAATACCTGAAAGTTCGACTATTGAAGAATGAGAATATCATAAGCAATGAGGGAAGACAGAAAGCAATAAAATATTTTCTTCCTGTTTGAAAGCTTGGATTTTCATATATTTGTTTATAGCAATAGAATTACTGTATTTCATCACTTCTAAGATATACTTTAAAAAAATTAGCATCGGTGAGCTCTGGTGGCCTAGTGGCAAGAAGCTATACTGCAGTCCCAGAAGTGAGTGGTTCAAATTCACCAGATGCTCTGCTGGAGAAGGACGGACAATCTCCCCCTGTAACAGTCAGATCCGATTTGACGGTATACACACAAAATAGTAATAATAATATTAATAATAATAAATAAAATTTTAAAAAATTAGCATATCTAAAATTAGGATATGACTCCAGAAACTCTATGAACTTTGATAAATGTTATAGAAAGGCTTCAGGCCCTTTGTTCATAAGGTTGCTATGAGTAGTGCAGTAACAACAAAATTAGGATGCATCTCAAAATTATCTAACACACTTTAATTGGCAGGATTTTCCTTCCTCTTTACAGCGGCCCATAAGTAATACCATTTCTTTTAGAACTTAATATATAGAATGTGAAAGGGAAGAGACAGCAAGAGGTACATGGATAGGGAAAAAAAATTGTAGAAGAGTAACTATATTCTGAACAATTGTTATCTTATATAGACAGTACTTTACTTATTATTAATAAATTAGTTTTATAAAAAGTGGTCCAGTGGGTAAGGCGTTGCACTGCCAACGCAAAAGTATACAGTTCAAATCCACAAGCTGCTCCACCGAAGATGGGAAATCTCCTCCGATATAATTTACAGCCTCTGAAAACCAGACAGGTCAGTGATGGGTATCCTCCAGAGTGAATTGCCTTCTTAAATACTCTTGGGAGGCCTGGTGGTTAAAACATTCAGCTGCTAACCAGAAGCTGGAACTCACTACTCTCTTCACAGATAAAAAAAGATGCAGTAGTTACCTCCCATGAAGATTTACAGCCTTGGAAACAAAACAAGACAGTTCTACTCTACCCTATTGGATCACTATCAGTTGGAATTGACTCGAAATGAGTTTGGGTTGGGTTTTGTTTTGGTTTTAAGACTTCTGCCTGGAAAACAATCCCAATCCCAGTAACTCAGTAGGAAAATATCAGCCTCTACTGTGTTAATGCAGAAAACATTCAAAATGATGGGAGGACAAAACAATACTGCAAAAGAGGTTCCGGAATCAGAAGAATTTGGATTTGATAATCTCAATACTAGAGAGGGTGGAACGAGGCTGCTCCTTGGAGTCAAGGATTCTGAGGCTTCGTCTGACATACTTTGGCCATGCTGCAAGGAGAGACCAGTCGGCGAAGGAAGGCATCATGCTTGGAAGAATGGAGGGATAGAGAAAGAGAGGAAGACCACTGAGGAGATGGACTGATTCAGTGACTGGGGTAATGAGGGTAAGTGTGTCAGTTGGCACTGGATAGAGCAGTTTTCAGGGCTAATTGTACATAGGGTCGCTGTGAGTCGCAGGTGACTTGATGGCTGTGAGTTGCAGGTAACTCAACGACACATAAAAACCACCACCACCTCAATTTTAATGATACCATTTTATAATGCCACAAAGTCTAATTCTCTTCTAAAGGCTTGTCTTTATTGAGGTGACTTCCTTAAATCAAAGCAAAATCAAAACATTAAGCTTTGTCTCTGGAGAAGCTCCAAGGGGATCCTTCTGGAAAATGCATTCTTTGTGCTTATTTACTATAGAATAAAATGTGCTGGGCATCATTTGCTTCCCAGGTGATATAGTGGGACTGGCATAACCTTTGAGTTAACTACTAATAACCAAAATGCTAATCACCACCAACACAGCCTCCTCTCCATCATGCATCACTCACTGATAAAACAAAAAAATTTGTATAGTTACATCAGTAGAAGAAAAACATAAAAACAAATATAAATTCCTCCTACTGCTTTTGAATAAAGAAAGATAGTGAGTTACTGGATTAATAAGCATCACATCCCACTCACCCTTCTCTTTTTATCATGTAGTCAAAACCAACTCAACTGACCCTTTAGTAGTTTTCTGGGGCTGTAAACTGAACAGGACTAAAATGTCCATCTTTCTCCCTTTCTGGCGGTGTTGCCTTTGGGTTAGCAGTACAATTCCCTATGCATTAGGCCACTAGAGCTCTGTGGGAGTAGTACTGTTCCTACCTACTCCTAGGACCTCCCCCCCAAAAAAAAACCCAAAACCAAAAACCCGCAACCCAGCTTTCTCCTCCAGAGTTAGCTTTTTGTGAAGAGGTGCTGATGGGAAAATGACACAATAGTACTTTAGCAGGCAGCTGTAAACCATCTGCTCTGGATATCACGAATTTGACTTGATTCAATTATCTATCATGCAATTTGATAACATAAAATCAGGTATGGCTTGGGAATTATTCAAGCTTAAAGCTGTATTTTGTCATGATTTGAAGATCTCAATTTAAAAATGTTTTAAAAGGTCACTGAAGCCTTTATAGAAAACATTTTCCTTTCCCTACAGCTTACCTGGTTCATTCTCTATACCTATAGTGTTCATGCAAAGCACACCAGTGGTTGTATTATTATGACCCATTTAGAAAAGAAAGAAAATACTAGGACTTTCATTTTGTAATACATAATCATAATGTTTATATAACACAGTTACAAGATATGAGGATTACACAAAAATCTTTATTTACAGAAATACTCTTCAAAAGTCTATGGGCCACTCTGCTCTTAAAAGTTAAACAATGCTTCTAGTAGTTTCACAGATATATTAACCACAAGTATGCAAAAGACAAAATACTAACAAAAAATTTAATAACCATATTCAAACAGAAGAAAAGAAAAATAGGATAATAATGCACATGTGGAAAATGTTAGTTAGCCTTTGGGAAATGTAAGTATAGAATTCTGTATTATTTCTACAAATCTCAAAGTATTTGGAAAGAAAGTGAAAAACTTTTTAAATAAATATCTTAAACCAAAACACTGAAAACTAAAGAGGTAGCTACTCATCTTTAAAAGAATTCTTTACTTACTTTAAAAAGGATTTGTCCAAACAAACAGTTGCACTAAGAGTGTAAAGTAGAGGTTAGTAACACTGGCCCAGCTTCTTGCTTTTGAAAATAAAAATTTATCAAAGATAGCAATACCCATTCAATCTCATATTGTTTGTGGTTGCTTTTCAGAGCTAGAGTGAGTGTCAGTCTTCAAGAGTTGTGCTGCTAACCCAGAAGCCATGCTTCTCTGGCAGTTTGAATCTACCAGCGGCTCTGAGGGTGAAAAATAGACAATCTTTTCTTGTGCAATTTACAGACTAGGAAACCAAATGGAGGATCAGCTGGTTCTAATGCAACAACAATGAGAAAGAGAGAGAGAGAAGGTGGAATTCATCTAGTCACTTTTAACTGAAAAAGTCCCTAAACTGCTTTTCAGTAAAAGCATTTTACAGGAAAAAAAGGCCTTTATAGAAAAGGTTGGTTGATATATGCTCTAACACATTTATTTACATATCTTAAAATGCCTTCGAAGATAAGGGGAATCACTAAGGAATAATTCAGAAATTGAAATGAAAGTATTAGCTATAGTACAATTAAGAAAGCTATTTAAAAACTACTATCAAACCACGCTGAAATAATAAATCAACAGAATCACAACTGGGGCTGTGAAATTCTAAATTTTTTATATGAAAATAGCTATTTGCTCATTCCTTGGTTAATAATCTGAATATGTACAAGGCAATTTCCTAGATCAAGAGGGCTCCTTGCATCTCAAGATCATTTCCTCTGATGGCTACAAAGACAATAAAAAAAAAAGTAAGAAAGCTCTGAAAAATAAAAATATTGTTGGAGCAGTAATATGGATCATCCAAAAGCTATCACTTCAAATTGAATGGAAAGCATGGTTGAGAAACTGCAAATGTGGGAGTTAGTCTAGAAAGAATAAACAAGCAAGTGCTCCGTCCTTAACAATTATATCCTGAGGATATTCTTTTATCAAGTTATCAGGTAACAGAGAAAAATCAATATTCCAATGCAAGTAAACATGTTCAGACCTTCTACAACCAGTGGAATCAATCAGAACACAGTGACCTGCACTGGTATGACAAGCCAGCTCCTGGAGCTGAAGCTAAGAGTGCCTCCAAGAGTCAATTCCCAGACTGGCTTGCTGTTGGGGAGTGGCAAGAGGGGAGGGATCTGCTAGTTCAATTCAGTTGAAATAATAACCCAAACCCAAACTAGTATCTCCCTTCTGCCTATGAAATAAATCCAAATTCCTCAACTTGGCATCTAAACCAACTTAACTCTGCAGACATTTCTTTCTGGTTCCTTTTTGATACACCACAGGCTCTAGTCCTGTGGTTTTTAAACTTTTTGGTCTCAGGATCCCTTTAACACTAAAGATTACTGAAAAGTGTCCTGGCAGCCTAGAACATATGTAATTGTACTTCCAATGCAAAGGCATATGGTCTGAATCCACCAGCAGCTCCAAGGGAGAAAGCTGGACTTAAGCCTCTTCCTCCAAAGTGACTTACAGCCTCTGAAAACCTTTGGAAGGTCGATGATTTATTTGGTTCCCACCTTTGGATTAGCAGCACAACTCCCAGTTGACTCTGCTACCAGAGCTCTAACAAGTAAAGTGAGACCAAGACGTATTTTAGCAAATAAAGTATCAGGCCTAACTAGATTTGGAAGAATAAACAAGAGGAGCTTATCTGACTGACTTTCAAGACAAGGTTGCTAGATATCAAAAAACTAGAACCAAAATTCCTGAAGGAACAAGGTTTTCAGAAACTGCTTACATCACCCTTCATCCTTCTGGTCTCTTAAACCACTCAGGTTAAAGTGCTGACATTGCTGTCCTGCTAAATGCAATGCAGCCTAGTCCCTGGGAGGCTTATTAAATCATAAAGTCAGAGGCTGGCTACTTGCCTGGGAAGCTACCACTGATGCTCTTGGACTAAAGAGACTTCACAGGGGGAAAAGGTCAATGTTTTCGGGGGCACCTGGGGCAAGAGGCCAAAGAAACTCAGATGCACTGCTGCTCTCTTCACTTCTGAATCTTGCTCTGCAAGCCCCAGATCTGTGCCTTGGCGCATGCCTGGGCCTAGAGATGACAAGCCCTTATTCTTTGTAAAAAAAAAAAAAAATAAAATAATAATTGTGTGTTCTGAAACGACACCTCTATTATGATTTCCAAATTGACATCTCTGCTTTAAAGCAGAGGCATCCAAGCCTCCCCGTTTCACACACTGGCAATTATCGTTTAAGTTATCCAACGATAGGCAGTCATCTGATCACTGCAGGGCTCCTGATTTGTAGGGGTGCACTCAGGGCACATGGTGCAGTTGCGAGCGGAGCCTGGCAGGCAATTCCTGCCCCTGCTGTGGGGTGACCAAGGAAAGGTGGTACTTCCAAAAGGCTAACCTCAGGAAGAAATCAGACAAACAACAGAAGGAGCCCCTGGTGCCTGTGGGGTGGATTGGTCTTATTTCGCTTTTAAGGCTGAACAATACACAGAGCTTAAAACAGTGCCCTTCACCAGCTTTTTTATAAAACAGTGTTTCTCCATGCCTCTGTGAAGTGAGCAAAAGATGGCAAAATATCAGAGCACAACATAACCACAGAGACTGAAATGAGAAACAGAATTTTTATGTGATGTGCCAATCGTATATCTAGAAGTCTTGCCTGAAGTCTGCCAGACCTTAAAAAAACATATGACCCTCTCTCTCTCTCTCTCCTAACTGTTGGGTGGCTGATTATTTTTAATACAATTGTAAAATGGTTATCTGCCAATGTCCTTAGCTTTTGTACACACTTAATACATGACACTAATGCTATCAGAGGGAGTTCTGATGGCCTACTGGCATGAAGTTGTTCTGCAACGCCAAATCCATGGAAGAAAGGCACTCACCTCTCCTGTGATTAACTGCCTCAGCAAACATGCTGGAGGGTGTGCTATGGGTCTGTTCCAAATTGATGGTACACAAGAACAACAACAATGCAAGACAAAACAAGACTTAAATGTACAATATAAAATCGTATTTGTCAGTATCTAAGCTCAAAGGTCCAAGCTGATCTGTGTGGATTTACTTACTCTGAATCCAAATTAATTTTCTCTGGGACACTTACTTGGCAGGTAATAGACGTATCTCCCCCTTCAATTTAATTGGGACCTTAAACCTGAATTTTACCCAGAAGACAAATGAGAATATCCTAAAGTGTTTATAAAGCTAAGGCTATATAATTCAGGATTCTGAATAGGCACTATTAGACGAATCTATTAAAAAAACTCTACATCTAGTCCTGATCCCTGCACCTGTGCCCTTCACAGTCACTAGGACTCATCTATATGAGTGGAATGAAGAGGCAGTGCATCCCTTATTGGCTTGCCCTGAAATCAAGGAGAAATTTACATCTAAACCTTAAACCAAAAAATTTTTCCTGAAGTCCTGAAAAAGCTTAACTAGTAAGAAAGTATTGTCTTTTCTGGGAAAAAGTGTTTGGTAATGACATGTAAGATAAGGGACTTATATCTAGAATTTATAAAATACTTGAGCACCACAACAAGACAAAGGTAAATAATACAATCGAAAAATAGGCACAGGATATGAACAGACACTTCACCAAAGAAGACATTCAGAGGGCCAACAACACATGAAGAAATGTTCAAAATCCCTAGCTCGAAGAGAGATGCAAATCAAGACAACTATGAGATAGCATCTCACCCCAGTAAGACTAGCAAAATTTAACAGAACAGCAAGCAATAAATGCTGGCGAGGTTGTGGAGAAACTGGAACCCTTATTCACTGTTCGTAGGAGTGTGAAATGGGGCAACCACTGTGGAAAGTGGTGTGTTTTCTCAAAGAGTTGCAAATAGAGATACCATTTGACCCAGCACTTCCACTACTGGGAATATACCCCAAAGAGACCATAACCGACATCCAAGCAGATATATGCAAATATACCCCAAAGAGACCATAACCGACATCCAAGCAGATATATGCAAACCCATGTTTATCGCGGCTTTGTTCACAATAGCAAGGAGTTGGAAACAACCTAAGTGCCCATCAACAAATGAATGGATAGAGAAGCTCTA
>NW_006399939.1:1929384-1969056 GCF_000299155.1 Elephantulus edwardii | reverse complement strand
ATGAGGCTGACATCAAGGTCGGGGTAAGACTGAGAAAAACTTGATAAATTATGTATACTGCATTGAAGCCTATGAGGGAGAGACCAGTTTAAAAGTAATATATTTTAGGGCATTATGATTATCATAAGAGTTCAGAATGAGGGTTGCAGAGTGGAGTATACTCGGGGTAGGGGTGAGGGGTGCAGGGGGATTGCATACCAATGAATGAGTTTTTTCTTTTGCTTTTCAAGGAGAAGAGCAAACTGGGGGTGGGGGTGGGGTGGGCGGGGTGAAAAGTGCAACAATGAATGAACAGAAATACAAAATCTCTGTAAATGTTCATTGAAATTAATAAATTTTTTTTTTAAAAAAAGTATAGTCTTTTAAGATCTATCTAAACCCACTGCTGTTGAGTCCACTGCAACTCACAGTAACTTTCAGTCAGGTTTCTGAGGCTGTGTATCTTTATAGGAAGACTGTCTATCCATCTTTCTCCTGAGGGCATCTGGTGGATTCCAACTGCCAACCTTTCAGTTAGCTGCCTGAAACATTATGCACTATGTCACTAGGGATAAAATTGACTACAGCTATTCAAAATTTGGAGGGTGGTAAGTTTACGTCCAAAGACGACTGGAACAGTACATCAGCAGAGAACTGCCAGAAGTCCGGGCTGGGTTTAGAAGGGGTCGTGGTCTTGGGGTTTTTTTGGTGGTTTTTGGGTTGTTTTTAGCTTAAAGCAGGGAATACCAGAAGAATGTCTATCTGTGTTTCATTGATTATGCAAAGGCATTTGACTGCATGGATCATAACAAACTGTGGCTGACTCTGAGAAGAATGGGAATCCCAGAACATTTAATCGTGCTAATGCGAAACCTGTACTTGGACCATGAGGCAGTCGTCAGAACAGAGCAGGGCAACAATGCATGGTTCAAAACTGGGAAGGGTGTACGCCAGGGATGTGTCCTATCTCCATACCTTTTCAACCTGTATGCAGAGTAGATTATCCGAGGGGCTAGGCTTTATGAGGAGAAGCGTGGCGTTAGGATTGGTGGAAGATCTACCAACAATCTGCGTTATGCAGATGACACAGCCCTGCTTGCTGAAACTGAGGAGGACCTCATGCACTTACTGCAGAGGGTCAAGGACTGCAGCCTTCAGTATGGACTGAGGCTCAATGTGAAGAAGACAAAGATTCTCACCACTGGACCAACTGGTAGCATCAGGATGGATGGCGAAGAGATTGAGATTGTTCACAGCTTCAGTTTGCTCGGCTCCACGGTCAACACTCTTGGCACCAGCAGCCAGGAAATAAAAAAACGAATTGCGATGGGAAAGTCTGCTGTTAGGGACCTCCCTAAAGTACTCAAGAGCAACGGTGTCTCTCTGGAGACTAAGGTGCACCTGATACAGGCCACGGTTTTTGCAATCACTTGTTATGCATCAGAGAGTTGGACAATGACTAGGGAGGATAGAAGGAGAATTGATGCCTTTGAGCTGTGGTGCTGGAGAAGAGTGTTGAATGTACCCTGGACTGCCAAGAAAACAAACAGATTCATCCTAGAGAGGGTCAAACCAGGCTACTCCTTGGAGGCAAGGATTCTGGGGCTTCGTCTGACATACTTTGGACATGCTGTAAGGAGAGACAGGTCTTTAGAGGGACATCATGCTGGGTAGAGTGGAGAGACAGCGCAGGAGGGGAAGACTATGAGGTGGATTGATTCAGTGACTGGGGTAATCGGGATGGGTGTGTCAGAGGCAATGCGATTAGCACAGGATAGAGCAGGGTTTAGGGCTGTTGTACATAGGGTCGCTATAAGTCGCAAACGACTGGACGGCACATAACAACAACAAGTTTATGTTAATGAGAGAACAATTTAGAAAGGAGGGTGAGAATGATTTGACAGCTCAAAGAATGTCATTAGTATCCCTGAACTGTATACATAAAAACTGCTTTCAAGATCAACATGAAAATTTTCAAGATTTACAGAATTCAATTACTGAATTTGCAGTACATTTTACTAATTTTCAAATCTGAAAAAGTCTAACTCTAGACCCACAAATTCTACAAAGAACATACTGGAAGAGTAGTTTGCTGTTTTAATACCAGTTTTTACGTAGTTACGTACCATCAAGTCAACTACATACGACTAATAGCGATTCTATGCACAGTAGGGTCTGAGCCCTGCTCTATCATGAGCCAGTTTCACTTTCTGACTTATCTACCCTCACTACCCCAGTTACTGTTTCAGTCCATCTCATCTAAGGTCTTCCTCTCCTGCACGGCCCCGTGTTGACCCTTCCAAACTTGATATCCTTCTCCAAAGACTCGTCCTTCCAGGCTACATGTCCAAAGTATATGAGGCGGAGTCTCAACATCCTTGCCTTCAAGGAGCAACTTGGTTTCACCCTTTTCAGGACAGATCTATCTGTTATCTTGGCAGGCCACTGTATGTTCAATACTCTTCTCTAGCACCACAACTCAAAGGTATCAATTCTTCTTCTGTCATCCTGCATACACTGTCCAGCTCTCTGATGCATAGCAAGTAATGGCGAAGACTATGGCCTGAATCAGGTACACTTTGATCTCTAGACTGACATCCTTGCTCTCCAGCACTCTGGAGAGAGGTCCTTGACAGCAGATTTTCCTAATGTAATTTGTCTTTTGATTTCCTGGTGGCTGGTGCCAAGTATTGATTGTGGAACCAAGCAAGCCACACGGTTAACAATCTCAATTTCTTCTCTGTCTACCATTATGCTGCCAACTGGCCCAGTGGTGAGAATCTTCGTTTTCTTGATGTTGAGCTTAAATCCATATTGCAGACTATAGTCCTGGGCCCTTGGTAACAAATGCTTCAGGCCCTCCTCTGTTTCAGCAAGTAAGGTTGTGTCATCTGCATAATGCAGGTAGTTGATAAGTTTTCCTCCAATCCTGATACTACCTTCCTCCTCCTCATAAAGTCCAGCCTCTCCAGTAGACTTGTAAATTTCTTCTTAAATAATTTGTCTTACTCATAACCTACAATTTCAAAACTCTTGCCTTACATGAAGTAGTGACAAGCCTTTGATTCCCGAATACTACATGGTGCTCATACATGTGAAGTAAAACCTTACGGCTGACATCACTAGGGCACAGTGAGCTAACAAGATTGCAATGTAATGAGGAAAAGGAATGCACAGTGGGCTGGGGCATTCATGTACCAGAAACAAAGCAGCACCTTCTCATCTATTCAAGTAATGAGGTTTCTAGAGTCTACTCAGAGACAAGAGGATGGACTCCAGCTGGGCCCATAACAATCCACTGTTAGCCCTTGTGCAACACAAAGGTGGGTTGTTGTTTTTTGTTTTGTTTTGTTTTTTAAATCACTTTTCTTACATATCTCAGGTTCATTCTGAACTGCTTCTCTTATGGACATTTGATTTTTCACTGATTCATGGCTAGTGGTACACTACTCTGATCCCTTCTGGACTCTACCTGTGGTTCCCCTAAAACAATTTCTCTTATCATTTTCCCTTCGTCTCTAGACAACATGAAATCGACATAAATGACACCTAAAAACAATTAGTAGGAAAACTGTTGTTTCCACTTCCCCTCCTTCTTCCTACTAAAGAATCCCATATATTACTGTCCTCTAGCTTGTCATTCAATAATATCCTGAAGAAAATTAACTCTGCTGAGCCTGGAAGCCACTTATTTCCCAGCTTGCGAAATTTTAGGCATTTCGCCCTTCTGCTATAATTAAAAGATGCAAATTGCCTTCTTTTCACCAGCACTAATGGCTATAATCTCAGAGCTCTGAATGTCTGCTGAATCAATACCTGTGGAAAAAGTCTTTACAAACACCTCTTTATCAAGCTGCATTTTATTTAGGGACTCACAGGCAAAGGCAAAAAGACAAAAGAGAAGAGAAGCCATGAAAGGCATGACCCAAGACCCCCCCCCCCAAAAGCCAGATAATCCTATTATAGCTTAAGAGTACACTAGTCTGACGCCACTAGCAGATACATTATTTTTAACACAGCAAAATCAAAGGACAGCAAATCATGAAATAATGAAAGAGTGGTATGTCAAGTGCTTCAGGCTTTATAATCAGAGATATTACAGTTTAAATTTCATCTTGTATAACTGACAAGATGTCAATAAATGTATGATCTCAGGCAAATCCATTATCCTTCTACAATGGATTTCTCTATCTGTGAAGTTATTGATAGTTTCAATCCCTTCCCCATGCACTATGATGTTGCCTAGTGGTCCTAATGGTAAGAATCTTTGTCTTCTTGACATTGAGATTCAATATATATTGAAGGCTGCATTCCTTAATCTACTGCAATAAGTGCTTCTGGTCCTCTTCACTTTCAGCAAGCAAGGATGTGTCATCTGCATAATGCAGATTATTGATGAATCCCTCTCTGATCCTGATGCCACACTACTCTTCCTAGAGTCCAGCTCTGAATAATTTGCTTAGCATACAGACTGAGCAATGATGCCAGTTTAGAGACTTATGTGTACCTGATGCAGGCCTTAGTCTTTATAATTACTTGATATGCATCAGAAAGCTGGACAATGACTAGGGATGAGAGAAGGACAATTGATGTCTGTGAACTGTGGTGCTGGAGAAGAGTATTAAATATTCCATGGACTGCTAGGAGAACAAAGAGGTTCATCCTAGAGAGGGTGAGACCAGGCTTTTCCTTGGAGGTAAGGATTCTGAAGCTCCATTTAACATACTTTGGACATGTTGCAAGGCAGGACCAGTCCTTGCAGAGGGACATCATGCCTGGGAGGGTAGAGGGACAGCACAAGAGAGGGAGACCCTTGATTAGATGCATTGATTTGGTGACTGGGGTAATCGGGTTAGGTGTGTCAGAGACAGTAAGATTGGCACAGGACAGAGCAGGGTTTAGGGCTCTTGTACATAGGTCACTATGAGGCTCAGGTGACTTGACCACACATAACAACAATAGGTTGAATAGGTTCAAAGAGAGAAAAAAACCCTGACACACTCCCCTTACTTTCAAACTATGCAGTGTTTACAACAGCCTCCTGGCCCAAGTATAGGTTTTGCATGAGCACAATTAAGTGCTCTGGGATTCCCAATCTTCTCAATGTCAGCCACAACTTGTTACGATCCACACAGTCAAACACCTTTGCCTCTTATTTAGATCCACAATCAATACCCTTGGTACCAGCTGTCAGGAAATCAGGAGACGGACTGCATTGGGAAAGTCTTCAGTTAGGGATCTCTCTAAATTATAGAGCAGTGATAATGTCAGTTTGAGGACTAAGGTGAATCTGATTTAGTCCATGGTCCTTCTGATCACTTCTTATGCACCTGAGAGCTGGACAATGAACAGGGATGACAGAAGAAGAATTGATGCCTTTGAGTTGTGGTGTTGGAGAAGAGCACTGAACATCCCATGGATGGCCAATAGAACAAATAAATATATCTTGAAGACGGTGCAGCTGGAGTGTTCTTAGGAGGTAAGGATTATGAGGCTTCCCCTCACATACTTTGAGCATGTTGCTAAAAGGGACTATTCCTTGGAGAGGGACATGATGCTTGGAAGGATGGAGGGTCAGCAAAGGAGAGGAAGATCCTCAACTAGGTGGACTGACGTGGAGACTAACACAATGGGCTCTAGTGTGTCAGAAAGTGTAAAGATGTCACAGGATAGAACAGGGTTCAGATCTGCTGTTCATAAGGTCACAATGAGTCATACTTGACTCAACGACACCTAACAACAACAAAAATAGATCTGTGAGGAAAACTCCTGTTTCACCTGTTTGTTATGGTTAAGTAATAACATATGCAAAGTGGGGTAGCCAATATATCCTCTCCCTCACAAAACTCCGTCACTTTACTGCCATTGAACCAGTTCTGACTCACAGTGACTCTCCATCAAATTTTTGAGGCTCCAGGAGGAGAGTGTCCATCTCTCTCTGAAGGAACTGCTGATAGTTTTGAACCGTCAACTACTCAGGGCAAAAACAGGGTTGATTCTCAAGAATCACATGAACTCCACTCACTAGTCATTTTGCCCATCCACTTACTCCTGTATCCATCTACCCACAGATGCAGTGTTTTAAATCACACATATTTAGAGTACCTACTATTAGCCACATATAGGAATACAAAACAGCCAAAGAACTGTGTAACATCTGGTATTCTTGCACTTATGTGGCTCCCTCCCACAGTGACACTGGAATGGTCTGTGACTTGTTCTAATCAGAAGAATGCAGCAAGCTGTGCCAGTTCTGGGTCTACCCATTAAGAAAACTTTCATTCCCTGCTCTGATGGCCTACTCTGCAGGCAGTTGTCCTGCTAACCTAAGGGTGCCACCTCTCCAGTAGTTTCAATCCACCAGCAGTTCCACAGCAGAAAGACAAGTAATCTCCTCTCGTATGATTTACAGCCTCTGAAACATGCTGGAGGGTCAGTTATAAGTTCCAACCCCAAAGCAATTAGTTTGAGTTTGCAGACTCACTTTCAGAAGCCCTAAACAGCTATGGAAGAAGTCTTTATTTAAACAACTTGACTTGAAGGGATAATCTCCCTAAGGTTAATTTCTTTCAGAATAATTTACCCCTACTTAAAAACAGATTGCCCTACATGTAACAGCTACATATAAAAAAGTTAGAAAATTGTCCCTGATTTTACAAGGATAAATGAGAAGCATTCAAAGTCTCCACTCGAACAAGGTAAAACAAAGCCTTATTATTAGCCTGCAGCAGAGGCCGTGTTGAGAGGTATCAGTCACTGAGACTGCTTGAGGAGGGAGAGAAGCCTATCTGCCAAACGAAGCCTCCAGACAGCACTAGAGTAAATAAAGAATGAACTTAAATCGAGCCCCATCTACCCAAAGAACTAAGAAAGATAACATAATTGCTGTTTTGATACATAGCTTGTTAAGAATTAATAGATGAATGAAGTCAACAGATGAATGCAGCTAGTCACAGCAGTAGCATTAAAACGAAATACATTAAGTTAGCTTATAGTCATAAGTAATCACATTTGTACTCAATGGAGCCTTCACTGCTAAAACTAAACCAAACCAAAACCACAAACAAGACATTTAAAAACAAACCTTAAACAATAACAGAGCAAGATTGCTCACTTTGTGCAAACCTTGGGTTGCCATTTTAGAAAAGCTTGCTGTTGTTTCCTACCTATTCTGATCAAGTTCTCCAACTTTCCACAACAGTTCTGCTCTGGATGGCTCCCTCTCCACACAGACTAGCAGCCCCAGAATTTGGGAATCACAGCTATTGTACTCCCTTCACTAATCAAGAGATAAAAAGTTTCTTTTGTATAAACCACTGTGAAAGAGTATGGGGGGGGGGGAAGAGCATTATAGTCTGTTCCCTTCTTATGGACCAAACTACTTTGTCTGCTATTGAACTTTCTAAAATAGAACCTCATTAAATTCTGCAGCAAGTGACTAATGGGAGTAACTAGCATCAATCTTATCACAACAGTCATTCCTTATGCTCCCCTAATAAAGCATCTCACTTTTTTATGTCCTCAGCTTACTCTGATTTCACATGGTGAGATTTCACAGATATCCCAGGAAGTCTAAAATCTGAAGATAACTAGCAGACAGAAAATAGTTTGCAGAGAAAATGGTAAAAGGAGATAACTCCCTCACTCTTTCTTTTTGAGCACTGTAATAACAGGCAACAAGAGAGACTGCTGTTTCTTGAGCACCTAAATCTATAAATTACAAGTAATAGTTTTACCTCATCAAACCATCACAACAACACTTTTAATTTGGAAACTGTGGTTTGGAGAGGCTACAAAGGTCACATAAAAGGATTTGAGCCTAGTGTTACTAAACTCCAAAGTTATGAGAAAAGAAACTGAAGGAAAATATGAGCATTAAACAGTACTCCATCCCATGGGTTGAGAACAAGGAAAAATAAAAAGTAAAGGCAATGAGAAGTGTACTATTGGGTCCCTAGTTTTGGAGGCAAGGCGAACTTTAGTGTGCACAAGCACCTGGAAGGCTTGTTAGAAATATGGCTTACTCTCCCTCCCCAGTTCCTAGCTGTTTCTAACAAGTTGCTAGGAGATACTAACACTGGTCCAAGGACCACATTTTGAAAATGACCAGCCAAAGATATTATCTGAAGAGTTTTTCCAAGATTTACCAGGTTTAACACTTAGCAAGTTTTATAACAAACAGAAATAACTACCTCTCCCCTGTGACTTGATCAAACCTAAAATAGCACTTAACATAACCCATCTATCTAATTTACTGGCTCTAGAAGGAATGAAGAGTTCCCTGGATGGTGAAAGGTTGGAGGTTTGAGTCCACCTTGAGGTGCCTTGGAAGAGAAGCCTGCCTCTCTCTTGAAAAATCGGCAACTGAAAACCCTAGAACGTGCAGCCTCCACTGAGTTGGAACTAACAACAATAGCTAAATAAAACAGAGATTAGTAAGTCAGCAACTCTGTGTTAGTATAAATATGAGAACAATGGTCCTTGCCTTCAAGAAGCTTACTGAAAAAGAGGACTCCATTTTCTGCCAAAATATTTCACAACAGACAAGTGTAAAAAGTCATCAAGAAAGTATACAAAGATAAACTGCTAGACTTCTAGGAAGACAGTAGAATGGAGACGTTTAAAGGAAGGGGGGGGCAAAAAAGAGTGCATTCTTGATTTGAATTTTAAAACGTTCATCTACCAGGCTAAAGAAGGGAAAGAATAAAAGCCACTTCGCCACTTCAAGATGGAATCATATAAAGGCAGTGTAGAAAGCTGAAGGCAGAAGAACCTAAAAAACATATATAAACATTTGTAGAGAAGGGTAAAAGCACAAGAAACAGAAAGATTCACACTCATCTCATCTGATGCAGCAAAGGAAATGGGCACAATGTTAACAAGATGCAATTCTCTTCCTGACAAGGTCATGCCTCTAGCCATTGACTCCTGTATGATTATAATTTTCTACTCCTGCTCTCACTTGATTTTAATTTCCTGGCAGGTAACATCCAAGTCATGTGGCCTTTTCACTGGAACCCCCTTGCCCGTCCCCACCCCCCACTCCGCCTTCTAAGGTGCTCTGTTCACAGGGTCCATCATGAAAGGAAGGTTTCTCTAATACCACATAACCTGACATAACAAAGCCCAGCCAGCAATGAAGCTTGGCTCCCCCACTTTCCCTCTTTGGAAACAGAGGAGGAGTTTGTTAATTGTTGCTATTAAAAAGTCAGGCAGCTTCTCAGGTGAGGGGGCTGTCAGCATGACAGCCCACAGCCTGCAGGGGAGCCCCAGTGGGTGAATTATGCAGTTTGGGTGGAGTGGGAGAAAAGGTGCTGCAACACTCAGTGCTTCCCTCTGGTGGACTTGAGTGGTAGGGTACTACCTACTCAGAGCCATCAACACATTTTGCTTTAGCTAAGGCTCTGGTGGCTGTTGAGTCAAATACAACTCAAAGCGACATTATGAAGAACTGAACCGAACGAACCCTGTCCTAAACTGTGCCAACCTCACAATCTCTAACACACTCAAGCTCATTACTGCCGTTATCATGTCAACCTCTCTTTTGCTACTTCTCCACCTTTCCAAGCATGATGTCCCTCTCCAATGAACATGCCTCTCCCAACAACATGCCAAAAGAATGTGAGACAAAGCTTCATCATCTTTGCCTCTAAGGAGCACTCTGGCTGTAACTTCTCCAAGACATATCTGCTGTTTGTTCTGTTGACAGGATTGTCAGAACTCTTCTCCAACACCATAAAAGGTTTCAATTCTTATGTCATTCTTTAGTCATTTTCCAGCTGTCAGATGCATTAGAAAGTAACTGAAAAGATTATAGACTGAATCTGGTGGCTAAGGGTAAAGAATTATGCTGCCAACACAAAGAGATGCAGTTCAAAACCATCAGCTGCTCCAAGGAAGGAAGATGGCTATCTCCTCCCATGCAGCTTACTACCTCTGAAAACCCACTGGAATGTCAGCTCTGACTCAACAGTACACACAACAGTAAGACAGTGGTTTCAAAATCCAAATGAAGTAGGCAATAAAAATAGTGAAGTCAATCCAACGCACCAAGACAGCTCATGACTTGAATAAAGGGGCTACAACTACTCAAATCCTGTCAACAGTTATTATGTGAGACAGCAAGTCAGTGTACCAGATTTTCCAATAGTAAATGCTGCTGTTGTTTGGTGTTGTTGAGTCAAGAATCACACATACTAAACCCGAACCCTGTCCTAACCTGTGTCATCCTCATCATCTCTGATACAATTAAGTCCACTGCTGCAGTAGAACCTAGAAATCTAGATTTAATGAAAGGGGGGGGGGAATGAAACCTTTAGTTTTTTTGTTTTTGGTTTTTTGTTTTTTTTTTTTTGGAATGAAACCTTTTGAAACAATGGAAGGAGTAAACAAATATACCTTAAGGAGATTATGTATTCTCTGAACTAATATAACAAGCTCACCAACCATAGCAAAACACATTTTCAGGTGTAACCCCAAGAAAGAGCAGAAATAAGAGCCTGACCTTCCCATAAATAGAAAAGGCCCATGAGGAGGAGAGGAAGTTACCCATACAGCTCTAATGGACTGGGACAGACTACAATAAGCAAAATATATTATGCAAACAGAACTCAATACACCTGGTGTTATTGTCTTGGAAAAACCTCCAACGCACTCTTTAGAGCACTACTCTGAATAGACAGAGAAGGGAATCTGAAGGGGAGAGAATGAGTACATAGGAAATTGTTCCCAATGTATTCAAGGCACACATACAGACCCCGCTGTAGTCTCTGCAGTTCTCCAACCCCCTGAGCTGACAGAGGTGATTACATCTTTTCAAGGTCTCAGTGTGGTATACAAAGCACACAGCCTGCTCTACACCATTCAGCCCCAGAAAAAGGGATGATGAGGGATAATCTGAATCAGCCTAACAGGTGCAAATTAGACCTGCCAAGCAGGCGTGAGGGAAGAGATGCTTGCCAAGCTCAGGACCTCTGGACTCATACCCTGCCCAATGTCATGACAAGCCTAATTTGTACAAAATTCCCAAGACAGACTTGGAGAGCATCTGAAGAATCCTACTTCCAACAGAGAGAGCAGAAGAAAAAAAGAAATTCTTTATACACATGTGTATGCTCTTAACTATAAAAAGTTTCATAATTATGACCTAGGGCATCTAGTCAAAGGGGATGGGAAACAGGAACAAGTACAGGAGCTCCCTTCTCTATCACTACTGACTTCCATATCACAGTGCTTTCTATTAATGTACACCTGACTCTTTTCTATGGCTCATTCATATAAAGCTGGGATTGACAACCTCCTGCCTGTGGGCTAAATCTGGCCTGCTGCTCATTTTTTAAGGCTAAGAAGTTTTTAATTCTTTTTAAATGACTAAAAAGCATCAAAAGAATATTCTGTGACATATGATAATTATATGAAACTCAAAAGTCAATGTCCATAAATACAAGTTTTATTGGAACATAGTCACATTTGTTATATTGCCCATGGCTGTTTTCATGCTACAACAGAGGAGAGCAGCATATCTGGGACAGAGGCTATGTGGCCCAAAGAACTTGAAATATTTCATGTCTGGCCCTAACAGAAAAAGTCTGCCAAACCCTGAATATAAAAAGAGATTAGACTTGGAATTCAAAGAGACTTAAACAATGACTATTTTACTTGGACAAGTGAGCAGTAAAGATGAAAAGGATTATTAGGAATGGTACTGTTTATTCCTCCAACCATGCTCAACTCCATATTACCAAAAAGACTAAGATTGGGTTGCCGAAGTACTCCTAAAGACAAGTAAGTCAAAGAAATGTACTGCTTTATGACGGAGCAAGAGAGGCTTGGATTCTCCCAATCACTTAACAAGAGAGAAATAAATACAAAGCCAGTAAGTGAATAATAAAAATGGAATGAGGCTCTATCTTCCTCATTCAAGGGTATAGGGAAAGAAAAGTATATTAACACTTCCAGATTTAAAGTCTTTCTCAGCCTTGAGGAGTAAGTTCTTTAAAAGCCAGGAGAAGTTACTACTAAAAATTTAAGGCCATACGAAGCAGAAACAGAACTAGGAGTCTCAGGAAGACAATCTTATATATGAAATTAAATTATTTCACTAAAATAAAAAAATTTATCATTTTACATATCTCAACTTAGTGATGTGAATACTATGATTGCCTTTTTTAAATCATTAAGTAAATAGAAACTTTGTTTACAGAATTCAGTCTCAGAAATTCCACTCCCAGAAAATCTCCTCTCAAAACACTTATACAAATACTGAGATGATGCACCATTGTTTGTCAAAGTGAAAACGAGAAATAATCCAAATCTTATCAATGGGACTGGTTTAATAAATGATGGTATAATCCAACTGGTAGAATATAACACAACTATGAAAAAGAATATTATGTATAAACAAAGAAAAATGTCTATGAAATACATATATGTGAAATATGTCATTGGCAAAAAGCAGATTCAGAATTATCTGTTTTACAAGTAAATAATCTGAAAATAACATACACAAATTGTTACCAGTGATTAAAACTAGGAAGCAGCACAGAATAAACATTCCCTCTCTACAACACACATTTCTGAATCGCTGTATTTTTACAAATAAGGTTACTAGTAATCTAAAAGCCAACCCACCAACAACCACAAAAAAAATCCCAAGTATTTAAAATTTGCAATTTAGGCTCCCTTGCTCACCACAGTTTTCAGGCTCTTCATTCAGTAAGACATCTTCCCTTCTTGGGAAGTAAGGAGTTGAAGTAAGTGCTACAGATAATATACCTAAGTTTATTTCTTTTTTTAAATTTAGTGCCTCTTCATCCAACCATTTAAGGTTTATCCTGACTCAAAGCCACTGACTCTCACTTTCTGTTTTCACCATAGTTCTGAGATACAAATTAACCTAATCTTAAAGTGTGTGACATTTGCTAACCTTAATTTACCCTACTTAGCAGAGCCTCTTTAGATTATTCTCAAGCAGGAGATAGTTATCCTTTTAAAATCAGTCAGATCATGATATTCCACATCCAAGGGCTTTCCAAATCACTCAGGGTAAGAAGCAAAATCCCCTTAAATGGTTTAAAACGTCTGCATATCTAGCCCATGACCTCTTTTGACTGCATCTTCTATCACTCTATCCCTTGCTGTTCTCTACCACTAAACCAAATACTAGAGACTCTGCATCTGCTTTTCTGTCTGGAGTGCCCTTGCCTCCAGTGTCTACTGGGTTTGCTACCTTACTTCTTTGAGGTTTCTGCTCCAGTGTCGCTTGATCAGAGATCTCCTCTAGTGATGTTATTTAAAACTATAACCTTCCTGTATTTTTAGTTTTTATTCCTTATTATCACCTAGCATATCCCACATTTTACTTGTTTGTTGTATATCTCATTACTAACTAAGATGAGGGTTCTATGAATGTAAAGTTTTGTACTATCAGTAGCATACAGTAGGTTCTGAAAAAATTAATTGATCAACTACAGAATAATTATTTGACAAGACCAATTTCCAGGGTCACAAGACTTAGCTTTGTCCTTATTACCTAGATGCCATGGCTCGTGGCCAGCCTTTGAACATATACTCCTCAGCTCCATCCTCTAACGCCTAGACTTACGGGGTCCATCCCCAAATTTCTTTCTCTCAAAATGAAGCCTCATAATTCCACCATGTGCTTTGCCTCCTTTTTTATTTCCAGTAACTTTCCCCAACAGGAACAACTCAAAATCTGCCCATAGCACAAAAGAATTTCTCTTGGTTAAGGATGCTTCCCTATTCTTTGTTCTCAAACGTCAAACTTATGAGAAAGCAGAAATATAACACGTTAGAAAGTGTTTAATGTCTTTTGAATATTAAAGACAGCAATTCCCTGGGGCGTTTTTGTTTGTTTGTTTTACTTTTTTAGGGGCAGCAATTCATACCCTTTATAATTAGAACTGAGCTAAACTTTGTCACTATAGAGATTTTTGCTCCTTGGGAGGAAAAAAGAACTAGAAATTCTTTTCCAATGGCTTTCACCTCATGTTTTTTGGTGGTGTTTTCTTTTTTTTTTAAATAGAATACACTCACCTTCTTGAATCCTAAACACTCTACTATAAATAAATACCATAAAAATCTTTCTCAGAGGTTAGAAAAAAACAGAACTTTTATATTTAATTTGGATTATTTCCATATATTTTGTACTCTATCTAGACCAAGTGCAGAGTCACTGAGTCAGAAATGACCCAGAGCTGAACGTCCAGCAGGTTTTAACGGCAGTAAGTAGCAGAAGTTGACTGCCCATCTTTCTCCTGTAGAGCAGCTGGTAGACTTGGATCTCACACCTTTCAGTTGACATTACAACCAAATCAAAACATACTGGCAGAAACATTAATGTAAGTGTGATGCTAAAGACAAAGACTACCAAAATGGTCTCAAGAAGTAATATGGTACCAATACACTCAAGCAAGGTGTAGGCCCGAGTCACAGAAGTCAGACAGGTGACCAAGTGCACAGGATGATTTAAGTTTCAGAAGAACCAATTCACAACTGAGAAACATGGCCCAAAAAGAAACATCCAAGAAACAAGTTCTGTATTACGTGTGCTCAAATTACAGAGTGTGTCCTCCATGTACAACTCCAGGTAAAACCACTGAACCTAATGAATTAAGTATCATTCATTACGGAGTCTATGCCTCTACATACCATATGATATACAATAGGTTATGGGTTGTTTTTTTTTTACTGTAAAGAGACATTATCTACACTGTATACTGAATCAGAGGGGGCATAATTTCAATTTATTGATTCAACTACTGTTTATTACACTTCTGCTATGGGCCAGGTAGTAAATACTACACAGAGACGTACTTTACTGCCTTCACAGTACTCACCAAGAGAAATTGAACAATTTATTTTGCCATAGGTACAATATTACAAGCAAGTCCAGAAGCTGCAAAAAGGGAGTGCTTAACTAGAGTAATTAGCCAAGGTTTCTCCAAAGAGAAAGTGACAGTTGTGGTAGGGTCTGAATAATATATTGGATATATTTTCTATCCAAAGAAATTGGAAAGGATTTCAAATATATAAATTCTTTAGACTCAGCTGGTTCAGTACCACAGAAAAACCATTAAAGCTGACTCCCTCTCTCAGTCACCATATCCCCTTGTTTTGGACCTATATCTGCTCCATCAATATTTCAGCTGAGGGCTCCAGCAAGTTTGCCTGGCCCATGAAGCTTCAAGGGGCTTTAGAACGTTTCAAACATGAAAGCATTCCCTTACAAAAGTCTAAGAAATTCAATGAGGGCTTTTAACTCTGTCCTTCAATTTTCTGCTACTGACTATCCAGTGTTTCCCCAAATGTTCATCTATCACAGGGGGAAAGTAAAGACCAAAAGACATCCATCAGTTCTCAGAACACAATTTTACGTTTATGACTTTATTATCAACCTGGAGAAGTAGCACAGAAATAATTTGGTTGAGGAGAAAAGACTCAGCTCAACTTGCTTTCCCAATTGTTGGCATTTTGACAGTGAACATCTCTAATTGGGATCACTTTTTAAGGACGGTCACAGTTCTAATGGCAAATAATTAAAACAAAGTGTTTCTCCAATATCCCTAAAAACATTGTACTGGTTCTATTGCTGTCTAGAGGCAACCATTACAAATTACTGTCAAATCTGTAATTTCTTATAAAGAGAGTTAAGTCAAGTGTCCACTCAGTCACTAGTGTACTAAGCAATGGAGGCTGTAAGGGAGGAAAACTGATGTATAAAAGCATGAATTTCTAATGAAGTAGGCCCTCTCCTTTATCAGGACACAGGCATCTCTAAAAAAAAGTCTGCATTTAAGCTGTCTCATCTCATGAATAAAGAAGCTGGATTATATGAGCTCTAGATTTCCTCTGGGGGGTGGGTGTGGTTTTGTTTTTGTTTTGTTTTTTAATTTTATTATTGTGTGTGTGTGTGTGCCATCAAATCATATCTGACTGGTATAGGAGGAGATTGTTCCTCCTTCTCCAGCAGAGCATCTGGTGGATTTGAACCATGCACCTCTGGGATTGCAGTACACCTTCTTGACACTAGGCCACCTGAGCTCGCCGATTTCCTCTAGTTTTAAGAGAACCATGTACACTTGGCAGTATACACCTATACCGAAATACACATTGTTTACTCATTAGCATTCACATTATTAGCAAATATGATGAAGCTATTCCAGAAACACCAAGGATCAAAGAGGCTCCTCCTTAATCAATCTCTCACTATAGTCAGAGCCAAAGGACAGAAGCTTCTCTCTTCATGTACAATAACTGTGAACTCCACTCACTTAGTAAAAACAGACACCTACAAAGGCTACATACATTGAGTTTGCTATAGACAGGAAAGACACCTTCCTTTTCTTCCCACCCTAGTAGCTAGTACAGTAGCTGCAGCTCGATAGCGACACCTGCTGGACAATTAGGACAAGGGCTAGTTAATCAGCTGGGGAATATCAACCCTTGAGAAAACAGGAGCAAAAATGGCCTATCCGTGATTTACCTAGTCAAATTTTGACAAAGTGACCCTGCTTTAAGGGTTGTGCACTTAAAATAGGTCTCATTTTTTGGTGATCAGCTAGCCAGTGTTTTATTACTTAGGAACAGATAAAAACCCAACCCCAAACCACCAAAAACACTGGTTTACTAGTGAAAAGACTGAAACTGGGTGGGGCTTCCAAGAGGAACTTTGGCTTTTTTAAAATAAATTGTTTTACAATGAGAAACATCTGCTATGTGTATACTTTATTTTTCATGAAAAAATATTTTAAAGGAAAAAATACGTTATTTTACAGGTGTATGACTAAGGATTTCATTTTCTACAATGTATATTTTTAAACACTTAAACTTTAAAAACTAGAGGCAATACTATTTGTCACCAAAAAAATTTTACAGATACTTAAAAACTTCATGTGAATTCTAGCCAGTTTTGGGATTTTAAATTAATTGCATTATTATAAAATTCTTTTTCATATTCTAGGTGTACAATAAAGTTGCCACAAGCCAAATAGGGCTATTTAATTTTAACCATTTAAAACTCTTAAAATAAAAAAAAAAATTAGCTCCACAGATCATTCTAGCCATATTTCAAGTATTCATTAAATACACGTCCTACCAAAAACCAAGCCCCCTGGAGCAGGCAACCACTGACTTTCTGGTTAAGAGTGAACATTATTCTACTAGAATACATGTGGCCAGTGTCTTAAAAGAAGTACACCCTAGGTGAGTGCTCCTTGGAGACAAGGATGATGAAATTCTGTCTCATACACTCTAGGCCAATTATCAGGAGGCACCAGTCCTTGGAAAAAGATATTCTGGCTGGTTACTGAAAGAGAAGACCCTCAAGGAGATAAAATGTAATAGACTTGTACAAAAGCATCGTAGAAATTATGAAGATGATTCTCTGAGTCTCACTTTCTTCAACTTTCTTAAGATGGGAAAGAAATATAATAATGCCTCGAATAGAAGAAATAAGAAAGAATTAATGCAAAACAAATTATTAAAAAAATTTCTTAAAAATCCCAAGACAGAGTATATACACTTAATACAGAGCAAACCAAAGCAAAACCCATTGCTATTAAGTTGATTCTGACTCACAGCATCTTTTCATTAGGTTTCTTTAAATCTTTACAAAGGAACACTGTGCATATTTCTCCCACAGGATAGTTAGTGGATTCAAATGGCCTACCTTCAGTTAGCAGGTGTACACCACCACTAGGGTTCCTTAATTCACAGTAAGCCCTCAGTAATTGGTATCTTTAACTATTTCAAACAGTAGCGTTTATTTGACTCAAATACTTTCCATAACAATACATGAGAAGAGATCTTAGTAGGAGGGACAAAAGCTAACTCAAAACTCAAAAGTGTTAACAGGAACTGGAACTGATAATCATGGAGCAGAACTGAATTAGTCACATCAAGTCTATCGTCAATAAGTTTTTAAGTACCTACTGTATGTAGGCACTATGCTCTCACTTCATTTGACAAGGAAGAAAACCAGTGTCTAGGTTTCTGATGTGAACCACTGTGCAAAGAAAATATTCCAAAAGTAGGCACTGACATATAGTCATATGCACAAAGTAACAACATCTACTACTTTGTTCATCTTCGATAAGCAGCACATTTCCTTCGATACCCGACTCCAAGCCTGTAACAGTCATCTACTTGCATAAACTACCTCCTTTTCTCCCCAAGCATGTGCTCTTCTCCTAAGAGAAGTCTTGTCTTTTCCATATTTTACCCATCTTTCAATATGTGATTTTGTAAAACCTTTCTTAATGATACTTCCCTCTCTGTGAACTCAGGCTCCATTTAAACTTAGTACGACATATGAAGATGCTGGTCAAAACATGGTTAACAAAAAAAAACAAAACAAAACATGGTTAACGGTGTAGCTGTTAACACTTCTTTTGTATTCCTCACAGTGCCTAGCACAGTGCTAAAAAAACTGTAATCATTCAAGAAACACTTATTGACTGAGTAACTATCTACAGCATCTTCCCAAAATAACAAGTACATTATGTGCACAATCCATATTCCCATTCTTGTTAGAAGCTTGTGTCAGAAATTTCAGTTGCTTCCACAGAGGATATAAGCAGAGCAATATGCTGTTTGGATCTTACAGGCATATTCTGGGAGTTGGTGATTACGCTAGATTTGACCTTTAGAAAAATACAGAAAGAAGTCCCTAATAAATCAAGAGAGACACTCACAGCCATACATGGAACATGTGGTAGGCGGTCAACTACGCCCACTCTTTTGCTCCCATGAAAGAGCTAGCTGGCTGGGATGCAATCAGAGCATGGGGGAGGCCTTCCTTCCCTGAGTTACTCTTCCTTCTTCCCAACCTAAGGTGAATGTCCATCTGAAAGGTTCAATTAAAGAATTTTAACAAACAACTAACCTGGTGTCTCAAAACATAGCGTTAAGAAAATATTATTTCATATAATATCATTTCCTTGATAGGAGTCTTTTTCTCCTTTCCTCTCATCAGGTTGCAATGTTCCAAAAGATAAAATTTAGAGGTGAACACAGTTATCTAAAGTAACATAAATGAAGAAAGCCAATATACTAATCTCCAGCCCCAGAGCCCTCTTCTACCATTTATTCTCAGACACTCTGAACACCTTGTCCTGTATATAAAATTCCTCAAGGTCAAAAAACAGGGCAAAAGAAGTCAATGATTCTACCTCACACTCCTCTATAACCTCTCTTCAAAGCTAAAAAGTCAGGTGAGCTATGTCAGAAAGAGATCAAGCAGAGTCGACTGACTCATATACCATTAGGCCCTATCCTTCTCTGGCACCAGAGCAAAATTTCCCAAAGAGGCAGTGGTCGCTGGGGAGATCAGAAGCAGATGAATGGGTCCCAGTCACTCCAGATACAGCCACAACAGCTCTGGGACTGGAAGTAAGTAATATGAAAAAGTAAACACTGGAGAGTTAAGAGAACACCTGCTTACCTCCTGAGTGAATCTTCCTCCGAGCTTTCTTCAGGCATATCCTGATGTAAGGCCTCCTGTGATACAGTTCCAGATCGGCTGGACTGGGTATAAATTCTTTCCCAATGGCCTGTCTCCTGATTAAAGGCCACCCCCACAGTTCTCTCTTCTTGTGGACTAGCAGAGCTGCTCAACTCCAGCCTGCTAGAGTTGGGTGTTCGGCTCTCAGTCCGCTCAAGAGGGGGCAACTGGCTGCCACTTGATGGTATGCCTTCAAAGGTAGTAGGGACCTGCCAGGAAGAGCTAGCCTCACCAGAGGAGTAGCTGGGTGTGGTTCTTTCCCAACGCAAAGTATCATTGTTGAAGGTCAGAAGATTATGGCAAGCACGACATCGATTCAAGTGACCACGGGACAGATTGGAGTTGTTCTCACTGCTATGCGGGGTGGGCTGATGGGAGGGGCCTGGTCTTTCAGTTTCAATGTTATTATTGAGCATTTCTTGTGCCTGCTGGGCCTGAGGAGCTTCCGCATTCAGGCTCTGGTCCAGCTCCTGAAGTCGGTCATATTCCAAGAAAAAGCGTCTCAGATCACACTGAAGTTCATGGCGAATGGTGCCCGAGTTGTTTTGGCTGGAGCCGTTGCCTCCATCTGACTCAGCTGCCAATCCTGAGGCTGGAAAGCCCCTCCCTTCTGTGGCTGAAGTGTACACAGATGCCTGAGAGCCACCTTCCTGCTGTCTCAGCACAGAGAGCAAACTCACTGACGAGGCACTGGTTCTAGGTGGGGGCATGGATTCTACCTCAGAACGGGAATTCAGACTGAGTACTGTCCGGGTCCACTCAGATCCTGTCAACCCAGGAGCTAGTTCTCGGTGATACCTAGAAGGGTGGCTAGACAGGGGGCCTCCCAAAGAGCGACGGGTGGGACCCAGACTGAGGTTGCGGAGTGTGTTGCCGGCAGTGCTGCTCTGGACTGTACTGAAGGCAGACGGCCGGTTCAGGAGGCCCTGGTCCTGTTGCGTTGATGAGGCCTGCTCCGGGGGATGGAAGGGCTCGGTCTGTACAAAAGAAAAGGAAGGGGTAGTAGCTCTGGCAGAAGCAGGGGGCACACTGTCCTGGTGTGGAAAGAGGGAAGGAACTCGAGTGCCAGAGCAGCGGCTGCAAAGGCACAAGATCCCAAGGTGCTGGCAGCACTCAGCTGTGGGGTAAGTGACCCGCTGTCGGAGCCTGATGTAAGCGGAAGTCCTGGGGCGCTCCGTGGAGGACTGAGGGGGAGGCGGTGGGGGTGAGGGGGTGGCAGAATCTTGCACCGTGCTTTGCTCTCCCACCTGGATGCCAGAAGAGCGGGAGGACAGCATGTGCAGGAAATTATGGAGGAGAGGTGTCCGTCGAACTGGCTGTGATTGCAGGAGGGCACGCTGGCGGTAGTGAGATAATTCCGTCCCATCTATGGGGATCTCTGGTTCATCATCACCCTGCAACATTGACCGGGGTAGGCCAAAGGGACAGAGCAAAGCAGTTAAGTGGAAACTATAGGTACATCAAGAAAATGCACTGATAACTATCCAAGGACAATAACCTTCATATATACACAAAACCTCTTTATCCCAGCAGCACTAAGAACCACTAACTGGCTAACAATTCAGAATCATCATGTGCTATTAAATTATTCACTTTCAATTAGCAACACATTTAAATGACTACAGCTGGCAAACCAATTCTCTTGCAAAAGACATCTCCATAACCTGGGGGCATTAAAGGGAAACAAAATGTCAACCAGCCAGACACACATGCATGGTGAGCGATTCAACACTACCAGGTTAGTGCTAACGAGGTAACTACTCAGAGGCTTCAGACTGACTCTCATTCCAGGATCACAGCTATAATTTTTAATATAGAGTCTAAAGCTACTTTTGGATCTTGACTGGAAAGAAGCAGTTCAGCACTAAGAATTCGAGTTCAATTTAATCACAGAGCACTAATTTAGAAAAACCCACAGTTTAATTGGAGTGGAAATGCTAACTAACTTACCTGCTGGTTAGAAGGGTTAACAATTGCTGTGAGTAAGTAGTGTCCAAGCGGATCAAATCTCACCAGACTGAGAACACAGAAGATTAAAAGAGACAAGCAAACACATACGGAGATTATGTTAATTAAAAATAGAAAACTTGTGTTCTACTTTACTGATAATTACGGGATTACTAGTAGATATTTTATGCTAAAACTTTCAAAATTTCCTGATTAAAATAACAAGGCTCAATACTTTGTCACCACTTTATACTTGTCAGAGTGAGGGATATTATTTTATCACTAAAATAATAATTTCGTTTTTGGAAAATATCCAGGCTTCCATCCATGGAAATAGCTACAGGAAGTCTTTATTTGCCACATCTAACAGCTCTCCAATAAGGAGATCTGGTGGCTGAATGGTTCAAAGAAGCTGCGTTATAATCTCAAAGGCATGCAGTTTGAATCCACCCACCAGCTGCTCCCATGCAATTAACTGCTCTGAAAACCTACTAGAGGGTCAGTTACGGGTCTGTTCTGACCTGATGGCACAGAACAACAGTTCTTCATAGTTAAAAAGCAACAAAATACATCTATGTTTTGCCACAGGTTCAGTTCTCTTCTCAAAGAGCAGTTACATTATTTAGCATGAATTCTGAGGACAAAGGACAAAGAGTCTCAGCATCAAGCAATGCAGCTTAGACTAAAAATTTAGCCTATATCCAAACTTGAAACATCTCCATCCTCCATTTGATAGACAGAAACTATCAGGAATGAACCCACCAAGCTACTAATATAAAAAAGAGAGGGCTCTATCCCAAGCCCAAGAAGATTTAAATAAAAAGTGGATTTTGAATTATCTGAAAGAAATTAACTGCTTCCCAGTTGACTGGCCAGATACTTTAAAAGTAGGAGAAACCATAGGATGATAACTGACCACAAGAAGGGATAACAGTAGGTAGACACGTTCTCTGCCATGGTAGGCCTGTGCCAGACATGACTAGAAGGACAGGGTACTCACCGAACTCGTTCCATCTCACTAGCTGTCTTCACCACAGCAAAGGGTTCCCGTCGACTCCAATCCCAGAAATGGATCTCATTGGCGGTAGCAATCAGCAGAAGCTGAGCCGTGGGATGGAAAGCCAGGGAGGCAATGGCATTGTTGCTATCTGTGAACCAGCTTTCACTGCCACCCTATGAAATGAATCGTTCCCAAATATTTTCAGGATACACGGGACCAGCAGACAGGGAAGACAATCTGCGGTGTAATGGGTCTATTATTCAAAACAGCTTTCCTAGGCCACTGCCCTTGCCAAATGGTTGGGTGGGAATATGCAAATAGAATGTGTTAGTCTATCCAGCAGGGGACTGGTGAATGCAGTGCATGTCCTTTAGGACCAGAGGTTCCTATGCCAGTAAGATCTGGACCTAATGAGAGAGCAGTGGCACACCACAATAAGATAAACAGCCTAATTGTAAAATGGGCACAGGATATGAACAAACTCTTCACAAAAGAAGACATTCAGATGATTCACAAATACATGAAGAAGTACTCAAAATCCCTAGCTCTAAAAGAGATGCAAATCAAAACAACTATGAGATATTACCTCACCCCAGTAAGAATAGCAATTTTTTTTTATTTTATTTTTTTTGGGGGGGGGTATACCGTCAAATCAGATCTCACTGGTAGAGGAGGAGATTGTTCTTCCTTCTCCAGCAGAGCATCTGGCAGATTTGAACCATACACCTCTGGGTTGCAGTGCAGCTTCTTGCCACTATGCCACCAAAGCTCGCAAAGAATAGCAAACAGAGTAGCAAACAACAAATGCTGGAGATATTGCAGAGAAACCAGAACCCTTATTCACTGTTAGTGGGAGTGTAAAATAGTGCAACCACTATGGAAGGCAGTATGGCGCTTTCTCAAAAAGTTGCAAATAGAAATACCATTTGACCCACTACTGGGAACATACCCAAAGGAAACCATAAATGCCACCCAAGCAGATATATGCATACCCATGTTCATCGTGGCTTTGTTCACAATAACAAAGAGCTGGAAACAACCTAAGTGCCCATCAACAAACAAATGGATAGAAAAACTGTGGAACTGTGGTATAGTCACACAATGGAATACTATGCTGCCTTGAAAGACAAATCATGAAAATATTATCCAAAATGGGTGACTCTGGAGAATATTATGATGAGTGAAATATCTCAGTCACAAAAGGACAAATACTGCTTAGTGCTACTGTTGTAAAACGGGACTACATCAGGGTTGGGGGGAACTTAAGAGGGGATAAATAATGTATACTGCACTGAAAGAGATGAAATAGAAAACTGTTAGGGAAGCTCTGGTGGCCTAGTGGCAAGGAGCTGCAACTACAATCCCAGAGGCACATGGTTAGAATCCACCAGTTGTTCTGCCGGGGAAGGAGGGACAATCTCCTCCTGTACCAGTCAGATCTGATTTGACGGTACACGCACACAAAAATAATAAAATTAAAAAAAAAAAAACAACCACCTCCTCTATAAAAAAAAAAAGAATTAGAAAACTGTTTAAAAGAAATATATGATTAGATATTATTTTCATGACAACAGTCCAGAATAAGAGCTACATAGTAAAGTGGACTGGGAGTTGGGGAAAAGGATTTTATAACAATGAAAGAGGTTTTTTCCTTCAAAGAGAAAAGTGAACTGGGGGAGGGGTGGGTGGGGAAGAAAGTGTATAAAAACGTATGAATGGAAATCAAAAAATCTCTACAAACTTTCATTAAAATTTAATTTAAAAAATGAAAGGAGAAAAAAAAGAGAGAGAGCAGTGGCAGTCACAGCAGAAAACCAGACTGGACAGAAAAACAGAGCTGACTGTGAGACCACTACCCCACAAAACAAAGGTAGGAGCCTTTGTCCAAGCTTATTAGAAGACTAAAGGGAAGACACCATAAACGGCAGGAGCTTTGGCATCTTAATGATAAGAAATCTTTGCCAATGAAAAAAGATATGTGATTTGAATCCACCAGTTGCTCCACAGGAAAAAATATGGGCAATCACTCCCTTGTGATGTGCTGCTTCTGAAAACCTGCTGGAGGGTCAGCTTTGAGTCAGTTTCAATTTTACAGTACACAACAAAAGAGCTCTGTAACATATCCCTAAAGCTGTTAGGCTGAAGGGTCTGTGAGCAAGTTTTCGAAGCTGTCCTGATTTAGGAATTTTTTCCTGTTGCCAAATTGAACCTGATCTGATAACTTCACTAATAAAAAGTGAGTTAGTTTTTGTGTGGTCTGTGTAGCTACTGCAATCAATTACAAACCCAGCAGAGCAATAGGACTGATATTAGAAATTAGTAGAAATTGGCATGAGAGAATAAGAACATGTCTGACTTCTTGGGAATTAAGTTTTAGGTTGTGATGTTGTTGATCGGAGCAGTCTCTCTTTGTGGAATAAAGGTCAGACATGCCTTCTTCATGTTGTTCTAGCGCTTTTTATACAATTTCAAGAACAGTTCATTTAAAATAAAATGACCACTTGAGGGATCTACTTAAAATATGTCCACTGTAAAATGTAAAAGCTGTGATATGGCTGTACTGCCCATAGCATGCAACAATTTCCATCCACTCAGTTCTCATTTATAAACAATGAGCATATCCATAATTCCTTTCTATGAAGCCTGCGAAAATGCAGGCCTGTATAACTGACTATAGTATACAATATAATAGTCAGTCACCAGAACAGTGCCTTTCTGATGGTCTAGAAGCACTGAGGAAGCTCTGGTAGCCAGTGGTAAGGAGTTGTTCTGTCCACCCAAAAGCAAGTGGCTCAAATCTATCCGCTGCTCCATAAGGAAAAGACAGGCGATCTCCTTACATGTGATTTTCAGCCTCTGAAAACCCAATGAAGGGTCAGCTATGAGTCAGTTCCAACTCAACAGCACACAACAACAACAGGAGCACACTGCTTTGATGAGCATGATCAGAGTACAGTATTATTCTTGCCTTGAAATAACAGAAACCCAGTCTTAATACACCCTAAGACCGCCTATACTATGTTACAATGAGCAAATGGAAGAATAACTAAATAGTGTTTTCATCTTAAAATCGAAGACCATGTGCTGGATTTGGTATTAGTTAATGGAGCAATAAATACTATGTACTCAGATATAGCGCCAAGAATCTGGTTAATCTCTGATCCAGGATTAAGAACGCAATGGCAATGACGTGTCTGCATTCAGAATACCAAATAAAAGGACAGCTAAGGAAGTACTTACATGTAAATCCCAAATTCTCACCTCCCCATCTAGGCAGCCAGAAGCAATAAGGCCTGAGATGGTGGGATGAAAAGTAACACACCACGGAGTACGGCGGTGTCCAATCAGAGAGTGCACACACTTGCCAGTCTTCACATCCGTAATATATATATTATGGTTCACATGGGTAGAAGCCAAGAGAGTCCTAAGGAAAAAAAAAAAAAGAGTAGGAAGTGTATTAAGAAACATGTGGGACAGTAACAAACTTTATCAGCTTTGGACAACACAGAAAACTGGTACTATTATTCCCCATTCCAGCATGAAAGAAACTAAGCCTTGGGCATTTAAGCAGCATATCTACAAACAACAGAAAGAGTCTGATCTTCAAAAGCACTGGCTTCTCCACACTGTCCCAAAATGACTCATATCACCTTCAGAGAATTTTCTCCCCCCCACCACTAGAAAAAATGCCAAGCCATTGGTGGCCTATACCACAAAGGCAAAGGACTGTTATTGAGAAACTCTCAAAAGTTTTGATCCTCAACATTATCTATCATTACTTTTCCTTATTCCTATTCTTTTTATAGTCAGAATTGTCCTCTACTTTCATTCCTTTTCTTTTACATTGCCAAAGTTCTGGTTATAAAGTGCTTCAAAGAGTCCTTAGAGGTTTATCTTGGAAGGCAGAGCTAGGACAAACACAGAAAGCAGTGTCATCACAAGTCTTAAGGTTTAAGGTTAACTTATAGATACCTGTCTGGGCTGAAGGCCAGTAAGAAGGTAGATCGTGGACTATCTGGAAGTTCTACTCTCTAGGAGACAAAAAGGAAAAAAAAAAACAGGAAAAAGTTTAAATACGTTACTTATAAGCCATGGCTCACCCTATCTCAAAAGCATATGAATCATTCCTGATTAGTCTTCTCATTGTAGGCTTAAAAACTAGAAAAAATAATCAAGTAACAAATTGAGACACAAATAGAAATTACTGTCTAGAAAAATTGCTCTTAAAGAAAAAAAGATACTTCTAGGTAATAAACTCTTCCCAATTTGTAAGCAGTTTCCTAAGTTATTTAAATATATAAATTCTCCCCCCAAAATAAATTCCAACTGTCTAACACTGACCCTTTCTAAAGGCCATAGCAGAGATTATGATTATGACTCAAGATAGTTATGGTTTCCTAGGGTCATTGCTGGAGCCAACACCACCAAAGAACAACAAATTTTATGTAAAAATAAAACAAAACCAAAAAACCATTTTTCTTACCTTGCCTTCCCACTTCATCCATCGGGTTTTATCTTCCACCAGCTCCTGCAGAAGCCGCTGAGCTCCCAAAGCCCGAGTGCCCCGTTCTCGTCCCCACAGTATCCGGACAGCATTCTTCTCTGGGACAACCTTCATGGTTCTCAGTGGCCACTGTCAGACCAGGCACAGAAAATGACGGAGCAAGAAATAGCTCCACACACTCTGAAGCAGCTAAACTGAGGCCATTCAGGTCTTTGTAAGTTGTCTTCATGGAACTCTAATGAACAGAGAATAGCGTCAAGGAATCACTATTCTGGAACCTGAGAAGCTACAATTCTAGCTCAAAGGGGAGAATATTTCTTTCATGCTTAATGTCATTTTATCAAAAAAGGAACTATTTCTCAGAATTCCTCTTCCAAAGACATTTAAGCCTTACATATTTCTCATATTCTCCATAGCTGAGCACCATTTCTAAAGAATGGAACACTCTCTAAAATAGTTATTCTATTATTATTCCTTTCAGGAAGGCCTTTAGCTACAAATAACGACCTAAATGAAAAAACAAAACTACCTGCTCTCTTTTCTCAGGCCACACTGCTTCCCCAGTTTTTGGCACCCCTCTTTACCACTTAAGTACCCTTCAAACAAAGCAACAGGTAACCAATTTAAATGGGCTATTATGTAAGTTACAATTTTAATTCTATCCCCTACCCAAAATCATAGGCACAATAACTACTATTTTTGTAGGGTTTTCCTCACTCTCTTCCTCTTCACTAAAGTTTCAGAGCAGAGGACAGGAGAGAAAACACTTTTTACTTTCTCATTCTTCACAAACCTTAATGGCATAAAACTATATGGCAAAACAAAACAAATATTCCACAAGGAAAGAAAACTAGCATTCATATAACAATAAGAATAAATTACGGTTATTCCATGTATACCTATTTTCACAGCAACATTATTTACAATAGCAAGAATATGCAAACAGCCCAAATATCCATCAGCAAATGAACGCCTTAAGAAATTGTGGTACATTCACACAATGGAATACTATGTATCACTAAAGAACAATGATTTGCAAAATATTATATAACACGGAAGGGTCTAGAGAGTGTTATGCAATTCTGTGACAATCAGAAGGATAACAGAGCAAGATGTGCATAAATTAAAAGGGGAAGGGGGAAAGGGAGCAGAAAAAGGGGAACTGGGAAAATCACTAGGATAGCAGAGGTTAGCGGGCCCATTAGAGGGTGAAGGAATAAGAAAAGATTCAATGAGGTCTTTAAAAGAGGAAGTGACAATAGGCATAGGTCAACAGTAATTATATAAAAAACAAGGTATATGAATGATTATGTAAAACAGAATGTACTTGAATGAAGCACAACGTAAATTAATGATTGTATAAATAAAATGTACATGAATGATTTTAGGCAACCTGATTGTATAAATAAAATGTACATGAATGATTTTAGGCAACCAATCAAAAAATATGTAAAAACAAAACAGGGAGTTCTGGTGGCCTAGTAGCAAGAAGCTGCACTGCAATCCCGAAGGTGTGCAGTCTGAATCCACCAGAGACTCCGCCAGAGAAGGAGGGGCAAACTCCTCCTGTGCCAGTTGGATCCAATTTGACGGTACACCAAATTAAAAACAAATAAATATTTTAAAAAAATAAAAGAATAAATTTTGGTTATTCCACACAATGAAACATGTAGTCCAATATTACTGTTTCTAAAAACTATCAACACATTTACATTTTGTTGTAGCTGATACATACCACTAAGTTAGAACTGATCTATAATTGACACTCTAGAGGATTTTCATAGGCAGTAAATCACATAAGAGATTGCCCATTTTTCTCCCTTTGAGTTGCTCATGGATGTGATCTACCTGTTTTGGGGTTCGGAGAACAACTTTTTTACCAATAGGCCACCAGAGCTCACTTGTCTTTTGAGTTGTTACTGTTGTAAGGTCAAGTTGTGTATAATTCAGAGATTCTGTGAACAACAGAGCTGAACTCAATCCTATCCTGCACCATCCTTATCATCCCCAACACAGTTGAGCCCACTGCGGCAGGCTCTGTGTCAATCCATCTTACTGAAGTTTTCCTCTTCTGCTGACCTTCTTCTTGGAAAGGAATGTCCCTTTCCAAGGAACAAGCCTCTCCTAACAATATATCCAAAGTACCGCTGAGTTGAAACCGACACATAGCTGACCCTCTAGGGGATTTTCAGAGACAGTAAATTACACAGGAAGAGACTGCCTATCTTCTTAACATGAAGCAGCTGGTGGATCTGAACCCTATATCTTTGCATTGGGAGCACAATTCCTTACCACTAAGCCACCAGATCTCTGTATACAGACAACAGTTTATTAATGAGAAAGTAAAGATTCAGATGAATCACACAGAGCTCCAGCAAGAAGCTTAGCAACACAAATTTCTATCCATACTGAGGGTTATGATGGTGCAAGATTTCATACTTTTCTTAATGCTAATAAAGCTTTACAAAGCACTTTACAAAGTACTAAAAAACAATAGTGTCACTTTAAAGACTAAGGTACACATCATCCAAGCCAAAGTATTTTCAACTGCTTCATATGTATGTGAAAGTTAAACCATGAATAAAAAGAGTGAATAATGATGCCTTTGAATTAAGTGTTGGCAAAGTGCACTGAATACTGCCAAGAGAACATGCCCATCTATGTTAGAGGGCATGCAAGCAGGGTGTTCCTTGGAGACAATGTTAGTGAGACATTTTCTCATATACCTTGAACATTTTCTCAGGAAGAGTCAGTCCTGAGAAGGGTGAGAGGAAGAGAAAACATCCATAATGAGATGGACTGACAACGTGACTAAAATGGACTTAAGCACAGGGGAAACTAAGGATGGAGCAAGGATACGAATGATTTCAATCTGTTACACACAGGGTCATTATGAACTGGAGCAAGTCATTTGTGCTAAGTGTTGGCCTTGCATGACTATAAATGTTTATGGTTTAACATGTTATGAATTGACTTGTATGCTCCATAAAATACACTGTAAACCCTATTCTCTACATGCGGTGGTGTGCTTTTATTCCATCTTGAATGCTTCCTACATCATTCAATATTTCACCCACAGACTATCAGTATTCCAACACAAAGCTTAAACTTGTCCCATTCTTCCAGCTTCAGAAATGCAGAGCATGCTCTTCCCTTTTTCTTTTCTAACTCCAATTTGTTGCACACTTGTTACATTTGCTTTGTTTTCTTAAGATGCCTTTTAAACTTTTCTATTCGTCTCTAGCACTTCAGCATTTCTTTCCTTTGTTTTGGCCTCTCTACATTCCAGTGCCATCTGTAGTTTCTTCTGACATCCATTTTGATCTTTTCTTTCTCCTCTATCTTTGTAATGACCTTTGTTTGGCTTTCTTCATGAATATAGCCTTGATGTCATCCCACAGCTCACCTAGGCTTCAGTCATTAATGTTCAATGTGTTATATATATTTGTCAGATATTTTTTTTAATTCATGTGGGATAGATCTGAGGTTGTATTTTGGTTCTGGAGGACATGTTTTCAATTTCTTTATCTGGAAACATGTTATGTTTCCAAGAAAACCAATATGTCTTAGAAAAAGTGCAACAAGTGTATTCCTTGGAGACAAAGATAGTGAAGCTTAGTCTCACATATTCTGGATAGGTTGTCAGAAGAGGTTATTTCCTGAAAACGAACATCAAGCTTGGAAAGATAGATGGAGGATCCTGGAAGAAGAGGAAGACCCTCAATGAGATACACTGGTACAAGATGGACTGATACAGTGTCTGTGGCAATGGATTAAAATATGTTAAGGATGATAAGGGTAGTACAGAACAAGACAAAGTTCAGATCTGTTGTTCACAGCGTTGCTGTGAGTTTTACTTAGTTCAAAGGCACAGTAACAATAAAGGCTAATAATTTTTCAAACATTTTAAAAGAATGTTTTAAACAAAATGAGCAGATTAGGCATAATGGACAAAAGCTCAGACTGGGGTGACGTAAGATGTCATCCACATGAAAAGCACAATGGAACCAAGGTGGCCAATGTTGACTCATTATGACACTGAACGACTCTATAAACCTTGTTCTGTTCACATGCTCAAGACCATTGTGTTAGTCACCTCCTTGAGGATCTTCCTCTATTCTCTGACCTTCTACCTTTTCCAGCATGATGACTTTTCCCTTTCCTGATGCCCAAAGTATGTGAGTCAGAGTTTCACCATCTTAGCTTACTGTTCTTTTGGCAGTCCATGGAGTCAAAGAGCAATGCTGACAAAGAGATTTTCACCAGAGCTTACGGGAAGGGGGGTGGGGGGAGTCTTTCCCTAGAGATTATTTCCTGAATTTGAACCACTAACCTCTTAAACTGAGACAAAAATAAATTTCTGTTCGTTGAAACCACCGACTTGTGGCATTTCTAAACTCACTGCCATCAAGTTGGTTCTGCTTCATTTGACTCTGCAATGTGGCTTCCAAAACAGTAAATCTTAATGGGAAAAAGCCGCTATCTTTTTCTTTTGGAGCCTCTGGTGGATTCAAACAGTTGGAAATGCGAAGTGTTCTAACCAACTATGCCACTAGAACACTGGATAACAAAGATGGTAACATTGATGATCCCTTCTTGAATCATCTCATGAGAAAGAGGGAGGCTAAAAAAAATGTTGGTTCTTCTACAACCAGGAGAGGATAAAACAGATGAATGGGACTTTCTAATCATCAAATCCCTATCTATGCACATCTAAAAACTTCTCCAACAGGGTAAAAAAGGGAAGCCACAGACTGGGGAAAAAATATTTGGTAATGACATGTCAGATAAAGGAATTATATCAAGAATTTATAAAATACATGAGCACCACAACAAGAAAAACAACCCAATTGCAAAATGGGCACAGGATATGAACAGACATTTCACCAAAGAAGACATTCAGATGGCAAACACACACATGAAGAAATGTTCAAAATCCCTAGCTCGAAGAGAGATGCAAATCAAAACAACTATGAGATATCATCTCACCCCAGTAAGAATAGCAAAATTTAACAGAACAGCAAGCAACAAATGCTGGCGAGGTTGTGGAGAAACTGGAACCCTTATTCACTGTTGGTGGGAGTGTAAAATGTTGCAACCACTGTGGAAGGCCGTATGGCGCTTTCTCAAAAAGTTGCAAATAGAAATACCATTTGACCCAATTCCAATACTGGGAATATACCCTAAAGAAACCATAACCACCACCCAAGCAGATATATGCACAGCCATGTTTACTGCGGCTTTGTTCACAACAGGAAATAGCTTGCCTCCAGAAACTCTATAAACATGGAGAAACTACCAAAGTTCATGTCTTTCATTCATAGGATCGCTATGAGTCATCTATGACTAAATGGCACTTAACAACAACAACAACAACAACATGAATATACTATGAACTGCCAGGAGAACAAACAGGTTCATCCTAGAGAGGTGAAACTAGGCTGCTCCTTGGCGAAAGGATTCTGAAGCTTCATCTGACATACTTTAGGCATGTTGTAAGAAGGGACCAGTCCTTGGAGAGGGATAGCATACTTAGGAGGGAGTTAGGCAGTGCAAGAGAAGAAGACGCTTGATGAGATGGATTTATTCAGTGACTGGGCTAATGAGGGTAGGGGTGTCAGGGACAGTAAGATTAGCATAGAATAAAGCAGGTTTCAGGGCTGTTATACACAGGCTCACTATGAGATGCAAGCAACTCAACAGTACATAACAACAACATATCAAATTGAGCAGTGTGACTATGCTATGCAGCTTCCAAGTTTGCTGATTCTTAAGTGTTTCCCCTTCTGTCTTTCTGTGGGGCAACTGTGAATGAAAGGGTAAAAAAGAAAAACGAGAGAAAAGAAGGAATCCTGAGGAATAGAATTGGGCTGGACACCTGGTTTGTGCTCTTATCACTGCTGGGCAAGATGCCTGATCTGCGATGGAGTTTCTTTCAACAGAAGGTTAGAGTTGGGGTGCCTAGACAAGGAAAAGTTTCTGCTCATCTGAGAGGAGACTGAGGACAAGACGTCAAACCAAAGACAGAGCTTGCACTGCCCCTGACCCAAAGAGAGCCTAGAACATGGTATCAGGCATAAGATGGCATCTCTGCTGGTCTAGATCAGAAAACCCAAATGGAGTTTCTGCTGTCCTCCAAAGTTTCTATAACAGTCCACCTATCCAGGATGTGTCTGCAAGTCCAGGGGATGGGAGCAGGCAGGGCACCCAGTCAGAGATGGCTCACTCTGTCAGAAGGAGGAGGTAGATAAAAAACATGTCTATAAAGGCAGGAGTAGTGTGTATCTGGTGCCAGATCCAGAAGAGCACTCTGTTAGGGACAGCCTCTGCCAGATGAAGAGTAGGATGTATGTGAGCATGCGTTCAGGTGGCTCACTATCCCAGCCCTGACAGGAAAAGCACATTCATCTCCCCATGTAAGGTGATGTGCACCTAATGTTAAATTTATAAGTGTAGCCTGCCAGGAACAGTCACTGTCAATTTAGAGATAGCCAAGGACAGTGCTTGTCACTGGTGCCAGAGACAGAAAGCACAGAAAGAGTAAATAGCTCCACACATGGGCACAGCATGCACATGTGGGTGTCCATTTATAGCAATTACTATCAACCTAGGAGGGAATCAGACACAGGAATGCAGTCAGAGGTGATCCTTCTGTCAGTCTAGGGGCTGGATGCAGGCTGGACCCTCCACTCAGGCACGGCACACTCCACTGGCAAAAGAAAGTAAGGAGTGGCTTGTGTCTCTGAATATGAGGCTGTAAGCTCTCAGCAACAGCTACAAAATGGCACAAGGCTAGCCTCAAGAGGAGGTGGGGCATGATGTAAGGGGAGTACTGAAAGCCACCTAACGATCCACAAATATGGATCTCTTACAGTCACCCAAGTAGCTATTTTCCAAAAACTAGTCAGTATGCCCAGGTTTCATGAAAGTATTCTATCAGTCCCTAAGGTCTAAATTTTTGACCACTACCTTCAGTGTAGATTTGAGTTCTTCCTTCATTATCACTGGTTCTGATCATATGCTACTTCTTGTAATAGTTCAACATCAATTCTTTTTTGTCCAGTGACACAATATACATTCCATCTTCTATTGATGCTTCCTCTATCATTCAATATTTTGTTCACCAAATTCTTCAGTACTGCAACTTGTGGCTTGAACTTGTTCTTCAGTTCTTTTGAGCATGAGAAATGCCAAGCAAGTTCTTCCCTTTTGGAGAGTTGATGGTTTTTACTTTTTTCTAGCTCCAACTTTGCACATTTCATTATAATACTCTGTCATCTGGCTGCCTTTTGAAATCTTCTGTTTATATCTCTTACTTTAGCATTTCTTCCCTTGGTTTGGTTTCCCTATATTGAAAAGGAAGTTTCAGCGTCTCTTCTGTCACTCATCTGTCAGTGTGTTGTACTGTGGTGGCTTGTGTGTTGCTGTGAGGCTGGAAGCTATTCCACCAGTATCTCAAACATCAGCGGTGATAGGGAACATCACTCACAGTGAACATGTTTCGGTGGAACTTGCAGACTAAGGAGGAGGACTGGCCAACCACATCTGAAATAATAATAGGCACTCAAAAACTCTGTAACGTCAGAACACTGCCCACTCCCAGGGAAAGGCATATGAAAGTCTTTTGTAAAACTGTCAAGAAGCAATTAATATTTGACTTTTTTACAGTAAGTGCTAATTATCGCCTCTCTAGAGAGTTCTGATGGCTTAGTGGTAAAGAGTTGCACTGTCAATCCAAATCCACGCAGTTCAAATCCACCAGATGCTCTCCAGAAAAAAAAATGCAATTTTGAGCCTCTAAAAAGCTGCTGGAGAAAAAGAAAGAAAAAAGCTGCTGGAGAGTCAGCCATGACTCAGTTCCAATTTGACTGTACATAACAACCACCTCTCTATTGACTTTTTTTTTTCCTGGCTTGCAAGTGTATGATAAAAAACTTTTAAAATTTTACAGTGCAATGACAATTATGTTCACCATGTTGTACAACCAACACAAAAAATTCATTATTGAAATTCAGATCAACAATAAGACAATGTAGTTCTGGTGACCAAGTTATAAGACTGCTGCATAGTAATCCCAAAGACACAGTTCAAACCACCAGTTGCACTGCAGAAGAAGGATGGACAATCTCCTCTGTGTGATTTATTGCCTCTAAAAAATTGCTAGAGGATCAGTTATAGGTCATTTTGATTTGACAGCACACAACAAGATACCAATTCACATCCTCTCAAAAGAAAAGAGGCGCGAGAAATGATAGCTCTCAAGTAGAAACTGACTCATACCCAACTGTACAGTAGGTTTTCAGAAGCTATAAATTGCACAGGAAGAAACGGTTGATTTTACTCTCTTAGAGCAAGTGGTATTCAAACCACTTGCTTTGAGTTGCAATGCAACTCATTACCACTTAGTCATCACAGCAATATGTATTGAAGCAATACTATGGGGAAATCTTGAGTGATCCAGGAAGCATCAAAAGAAGATAGATAGAATACACAGTCACTGTACTAAAAAACAATTGTCTTACAAGGAAACATTTCAAGAAGCAGTATATGATCAAGAATCAATGGTAATGAAGGTGGATGTTTGGCTTTACTGAATGAATGTACTGCCAAAATATAAGTATATCAATTAATGTATTTCAACAAACAGGAATAGCCCTGGACATAATCAGTCTGTGCCAGGAAATTTGGAAGATAACTACTTGACCAGGTGACTGGAAGAAATCCATATTTGTTCCCATTCCCAAAAGAATGTGGAAATTATTAAACAATATCATTAAGATCACATGCAAAATCTTCCTTAAGATTTTCCAAAAGGACCTAGAAACAGTACAATCAGTAGAGGACTGCAAGGAGTTCAAGAAGATTTAGAAGAGGTTGTGGCACCAAGGATATCACTGCTGCTGTCAAATGAAACCTGGCTGAAAGCAGAGAATACCAGAATCTATTTATCTACTATGCAAAGGCATATGAATGTGTGATCATAAGAAACTATAGTTAACACTGAGAAGAATGGGGATCTCAGAACATTTATCTGTATTCATGCAAAATCTACACCTAGACCAAGAACCTGTTGTATGAAAAGAGTGATGGAACACTGCATGGTTTAAAACTTTTTAAAAAGTGTATGTCGGGACTGCATCCTTTCTCTATACTTGGTCTATCCGTATACTGAGAAAATCATTAAACAAGATGGATTTTATGAGTAAAAAAAGAAAAACTTTTTTTGTAAAAAATAAAGCTGGATTTTATTAAGAAGAATGTGACATCAGGATCAAAGGGAAGACCTGTTAATTAACTTGTTATGCAGATGACACAATCATGTGGACTAGAAGAGACTGCTGAAAAAGACTATAATCTCTAATAAGGACTACATCTCAACATCAAGAAAACAAAATCCTCAACACTATTCACCTATCATGATGTTGTCAATAAAGAACATCATGGCAGATGGACAAAAGAATGAATATGTCAGTGATTTTATCTTACTTGGATTCTCATTCAACATCTTTGGTACTAGCCCTCAAGAAATCAAATAATGAATGAGTCCACAGTGAAAAGAAAAGAAAAAAAAATCAAACAACGACTTGCATCAGGAAAATCTGTCAAGGACCCTCGCAAAAATGTTAAGGAGTAATAATGTCTGTTTAAAGATTAAGATGTATCTAATTCAAGTCATGGCCTTTTCAATTACTTGCTACTAAACTGAAAGTTGGATAACACTAAGGATGACAGAAGAAGAATCAATGCCTCTGAGTTTTGATATTGGAGAAGAGTACTGAATACCAATGGAGAGGTGAAAGAACAAATAAATGAGAAAATGTATCCACTATGCACACTAAGACAAGGATGATGAAACTTGTCTCACACATTTTGCCCATGTTGTTAGGAGGGGCCATTCAGTAGAAAAATACATCATTCATGGAAAGATGGTCAGTGAAAGAGAGGAACACTCTCCACAAAATGGATTGACACAATGACTGTAGTAATGGGTTGAAGTATGTTGGGAATGAGGAAGATGGCATAGGTGAGAATGTGAAAAAATAGAAAACCCATTATTAATGGTGTTATACAATGATACAGCCATGATTCAAACTGTTTGAAAGTTTGGTAGTTCCTAAAAAAATTTACATACAATTACAGGACCCTAAATGTATACCCAAAAAACTCAAAAGCAGGGATACATTTTCAGATACCTGTACAACAATGTTCACAGCAGCACTACTCATAATAGTCAAGAGGTAAAATTAACACAAACATCCGTCAACGGCAGTATAGATAAACAAAAAGTGGTATGCCAAACAATAAAATATTACTCTGCCATAAGGAGAAAGGAAGATTTTCAAGGAAGAGACCTGAAAACATTACCCTTAGTGAAATAACCTTAAGGTGAGTGAAAACAGTAAATACTCTTTGACACACTCTTATGAAACATCTATTATAGGCAAGTGCATAGAGGACAAAGTTTGACTAGCAAGTGCAGGTGGAAAAGATTAAAGCAAACTTACTCCTAAAGAAGCACTAAGCTGTTGTTAAGGTGACAGGAAAAATTTCAAAACAAACAGTGGTGATTGTTGTATATGATAAATATAATTAATGTTAAATAAATTGTACACATAAAAAAAGATGGGAATAGCAAGTTGGATGTTGTTGTTATATACAGCGGAGGTAGAATCAACTCTGTAGCTGACCCTCCAGTGAGTTTTCAGAGGCCATAAATCAGAGAGGAGGAGATTATTTTTCTCCCAAGAAGCGGCTAGTATATTTAAATCACCTGCCTTCAGGATGGCTGTGTACCTCCTTACCAATCAGGCGCACTCATGTGTTTGCACACGCGTGCGTGAGCTCAGAACTCTGGAGACACATACACACTGAGAATTCAGAGCTCTGGGGAGACGGGGACGGACGGGGACACACACACACACACACACCCAAACTAGTAAGAAGATTCAATGCCAACCTAAATGTATGCAATTTGGTTACACACACACACAAACTGGTAAGAAGCTTCAATGCCAACCTAAATGTATGCAATTTGGTTACACACACACACACGCCCTCAAACCGGTAAGAAGCTTCAATGCCAACCAAAAGGTATGCAATTTGGTTCCACTAGTTGCTCCACAAGTGGTTAATCTCCCCCCATGGAATTTACTGCCTCTGAAAATCCACTGAAGGGCCTCGTATAGGTTGGTTCCAACTTGCCAGTATACAGCAAAAACAAAGATGATAGATAGATAGATAGATAGATAGATAGATAGATAGATAGATAGATAGATAGATAGATAGATAGACAGACAGACAGACAGACAATGTTTTTAAAACCCACAGTTGATGTTGTTGATGTTATGTGCCATTGAGTTGCTTGCGACTCATAGTAACCTTAAGTAAAAAAGCCCTAAACTCTGCTCTGTCCTGTGCAATCGCACTGCCTCTGACACATCCATCCCGATCACCCCAGTCACTGACTCAATCTACCTCATAGAGGGCCTTCCCCTCCTGCACTGTCTCTCCACCCTCCCAAGCATGATGTCCCTCTCTAAGGACCTGTCCCTCCTTACACCTGATTTAACTCTCTCCAAGGTGAATTGGTTTGTTTTCCTAAGCAGTCCATGGTACCTAAATACTGTTCTCCAGCACCACAGCTCAAAGGCATCAATTCTCCTTCTATACTCCTTAGTCATTGTCCAAATCTCTGATGCATAAAAAGTGATAGAACGTCTTTTAATTTCCTGGCTGCTAGTGCCAAGAATGTTGACTGTGGAGCCAAGCAAATTAAAGAAGTTAATAGTCTCAATCTCTTCACCATCCATCCTGATGCTGCCAAATGGTCCAGTGGTGAGAATCTTTGTCTTCTTGACATTGAGCCTCAATCCATATTGAAGGCTGCAGTCCTTGAACATCTTCAGCAAGCACTGCAGGTCCTCCTTAGTTTCAGCAAGCAGGGTTGTGTCATCTGCATAATGCAAATTGTTGATAGATCTTCCACCAATCCTGACACACTTCTCCTCATAGAACCCAGCCTCTCGGATAATCTGTTCTGCATACAGGTTGAAAAGGTATGGAGACAGGAAACATCCCTGGGGTATGCCCTTCCCAATTTTGAACCATGCAGTGTTTCCTTGCTCTGTTCTGACAAAAAACCATAGTAGTGAAGTAATAAACATTGTCAGTGGTTGGCTATTTACAGTTCACTAAAGATGGAAATTATAAAGTAGACTTAACTAAATGCATACAAATATAAGCAGAAAGAAAAATCTTTATAATTTGTGCTGAAAGGATTTCTTTCTCTTGTTGTTGTTGTTGTTATGTGCCATCGAGTAGCTTGCGACTCATAACGACCCTATGTACAAAAGCTCTAAACACCGTTTATCCTCTGCCAACCTAGCTACCCAAAACGCACTTATTTCCACCACTCCAGTCACAGACTCGATCCATCTCATCGAAGGTCTTCCTCTCCCGTGCCATTCCTCCACTCTCCCAAAACATGATGTCCCTCTCCAAGGACCAGTCCCTCTCCAAGGACCAGTCCCTCTCCAAGGACCAGTCCCTCCTTGCAACAAGCCCAAAGTATGTCAGACGAAGCTTCAGAATCCTTGACTTCAAGGAGCATTCCGGCTTCACCTTCTCCAGGACAAACCTGTTTGTTCCCCTAGCAGTCCATGGTATATTCAACACTCTTCTCCAGCACAGCTCAAAGGGATCAATTCTCTATCATCCCTA